>NW_012026896.1:981164-1011845 GCF_000956235.1 Wasmannia auropunctata | reverse complement strand
CGCGCGCGCGTGCGTGTGTGCGTGTGTGCGTGCACCACTCTCTTCTCCGAGTGATCGATGTCTTATGTTTCGCCGATCGACGAACTCGGGATACTCCCGCCCTCCGGAGGGGGAGGTTCTCGTCTCTTCCTCCCTCCAGCCTGTTGTCTCGTAAATTATATACTATATATATATATAACTCTCATCGTGAAGTACCGTTCTGGATGAGCGTGTGACGTTAAGCAGGATATTAAATCGACCCACGTGTAAGCACCTCGTGGTAACTTTCTTCGCCGAACTTTCTCTCGTCAAGACGTCTTTACACACTCCGACTCCCCCGCCATACGATTTTCCTCGCACCGTTAAAACGGGCGGCTCTTACGTAATACGCGCGCGGGAAACTCGCGTAAAGTAGGTAGCCACCTCCCCTTCTTCGTACGTAACGTATCTAAATCCGTCGCCTGCGCGCGGTGTACTCGGCGTAATTAGCCGGCGAAACGAAACTTTCGTTGTTGCGCGGTTCAAGAACGATGCGTAAAAGATTCATTCCACTTCGCTATTGTCCTTAGCCGCCTTAGCCGCCCTGCTATCCCTATCGATTTTACGTTGAAGCAGAAGGCTCTACTCTCTGTCGTTGAAGTTAAAGCGGACGGCACCGAACGAACCGCGCGTTTCGTACAGCGTCGCGTTTCACGTCCGTTTCATTTAATATTAAAATCGCAAGTCCCCGTTTTTTTGTATTAAAAAAAAAACCGTTTTTACACGCACTTATGCATCCTGCGATTGATTTGCGACGGCCTACGATCAACGAAACGGCGACGTCAGTCGGCGGTCTATAGGCTTAGGCGTGCCAGAGGTAACGATTTTGCGGTCCGTTTCTCGTCGAAGAATCCCCGAAAAAAAAAAAACACCCGATAACTCACTCTTTATTACGATGATTGCGCAGCGAATTTTTTTGCCAGTAATGTATCAAATATCTGTCTGTATATCTATAATTGTCAATCACTTCGGCGACTCGGGCTGTGGCGCGACAAAGAAAACGACTGTCGCTGGTCCGTTGCAGCTCCGTTACAGCCGGTCACGATGCGATTAAAAAAAAACGAAAAAAAAAATACGTAGAACGGATGCACGAGTTGCACACAACGTACGTAAGAAAATTCTAATCCATTCTAGAAACTCGCGGCGATACGATATAATATATTTCCTTTCTCTCTCTCTCTGTCTGTCTCTCTACCAATTTTCTCTACTTTTATATATATTATATTCTACTATATATATTCTACTATATATATATATAGCTACACTATACGTACTTTCTATTCTCTTTACATTCTCTTCCCCCTTTTTTCTCTGTAACTTCGTCTGTCTCGCACGAGTCAACGGTCGTTAAATGTTCAATATTCACGAGAAGCACACGTTAACGTAGAACGGCTTAACAAAACCGAAAGGGAACAGAAAATATATATATATAAAAAAAAACAGAACGGAAAATCGAACAGACGATTAAGAAAGACAGAAAAGAGATAGGACAAGAAAAGAAAAAAAAATACAATTACCCAATGGAATGTCACGTGAAGCTAATGATGTAAAACTGGATGTGTCACCTACTTTCAGACGAGCAATAGAACTCTGGTGCAGAATGTATCTGTGACAGGCAGATCCCCTTCTCAGGATTACTACATGGTTAGTCCGCAAGTCCACTATCATCCGCAAGTTTGATCATTGTTTGACCGTGTTAAATAATAATCTGATTAACCGTTTCTCTCTATATTTATCTATACGTATATATTTTTCATCGTCTTTCTTTGGTTCCTCTGATATATTCTTGATTTTTCTTTTTGCGACACTTTTTTGATCGATATGTACCATGTACTATGATTTCCTACAAGCAGACCTTTTTCAGTTTGCCTTTTGTGTTCTCTATCTCTCTCTATCTCTATCTCTATCTCTCTCTTCTACTACTACTACTACTTACTATTACTACTACTACTACTACTACTACTACTACTACTACTATTACTTATCTGTCTCTCTACACACGTCTCACAATGTCTGCATTTTGTTTAACAAGTAAGTGCTTGCGGACTGCGAGTTTCGATTAATATTTTTCGCCCGTGTGCTTATTATATATATATACATATATATATTATTACATGCGACACCCGTCTCTTTTGTGGTTGATTCTAAACTATCCTCCACAAATAAAAAATAAAAAAAAAACCAGAAAACCGGCAGCCAGTATATATATATCGGCGTCGAGCAATTTGCATCGCCATGATTATTGTCACTGCGGCAAGCTAATTATATCGCTCCTGTTGTCTCTTTCTCTTTTTTTTTCTTCTTTTTCTTTCACCACCGCACCTGCCTCTCTATCTCTCTTTCTCTCTCTCTCTCTCACTCTTTGTCTTGTGGATCCTGTGTCGCGTAATACGATCGCACGTATACGATCCGATCGTATATCGCTTCTCTCCCGATGTCACAACTCCCCTCCGTCCTCTGTATCTCTGTGTCAAACGAGTCACGCTAATGGGGCGCATGTTCGGTACAAAACACGCTCCCGTTCACGCGTGGCAACGGAGAAAAGAAAGAAAAAAAAAGAAGAAGCAACCGGCTACACCGCCCACACGTGGTGTCTGTGGGTAGCCGTCACCCGGCTATTGTTGTTTGTTGCCGCGAGAGACACGTTGATGGCTTTGACGTTCGATGGATATAACATTACGATTACGACCGTTTTGGCTGCCGTCATACGCTTCTCTCGATTGTCTCCCACACCACCACTCACTTGTGTCTTACTTCTTTCTTTCTTACGTGTCTTTTCGTTCTCTTCTCCCCCTCCCCTGTCCTCGTCTCCACTCTTTACTTTTTCCCTTCTTTCTCGCTCTTTTTCCTCATTTTTTTTTTACCGCTCACTTCCTCTGTGTTGCATGTACGTGTATGTATGCGTTCTTTTTTTTTTCATTCCTCTTATTTTGGCGCGTTCGGAGGCGCTCGTCAGCTAACTTGGAATCGAATAGGTCCAAGGGGGCGAGCCGCGCAGCTTTCGGAGTGACGTGATCAGAGATGTACGGCGCTAACACCACGTTGTGTGTTACCCGTTTCCTCGACGCAAGTTCGAGCGCTGTTCCCCAAAGAAATGTTAGTTAAAGTTGACTGAGGTTTCGGCGATTCCCAGTTCGCAGATCTGTGTCCTAGCTGTGTATAGGTTCTCCGCCTTCGCTTCCGGTTCTGGGTCCCGTCTCTCTCGGGAGGAGAGACGGAGGAGGATCAGTCGAGCCCTCGGTTAACGTTAACTAACGTTTTCCAAGGAACGGCCCGCCAAAAACACCACACTGGAACACTGGAACAAGTCTCCTTCTCTTTTTTTTGGATCTGTGTTCGCTTTCTTGTGTGAGCATCGTTTTCTTTTTTTTTTATTTCGTTTCCGGCGCACGACTCGCCCCGCGCTGGGGGTCGGCCGGTCCTTTTTCTCTACACACGCCGTGTACATTCGCTTCCCCCCTTTTTTTGTATCTCTTTCTCTCATTTTCTTTTATTTGTTTTCTTTTAATTACTGCAGTGTGAGCATTGCTGTGATGATTGATTAACACGTGATGTACGATGTTATTACCGTACGTTGTATATCGATGTGCGCGCGTGTGACATGTACTATTTTTTTTTTCTTAAATTATTGTGCGTCTTTAAACGTGCACAGTGTGTATGTATATATATATCTGTACATTCAATATTATATTGCATTGTGCGTTCTGTACCGATGCGAGGGACAAGCACAACTCGCTCGGATACCCGAAAACGGGCGACGCTTCGCCAAAATTGTTTTTTTTTTTTTTTTTTTTTCTAAACGGCGTTCGTATGAAGCGCGAGAGGAAGCGCGCTCGATCGCGCGTTTCTCGAATTCGGCATATATATCTACCGCTCTCGTCGAGTCTCACACTATTTTTTTACCCCCGTATGTACATCCCATCTACAGACCGTAAAACATCGAGATTTCTCTCTACTCCCTCGCTATATATATACTCGAATCCGCGGCCGAACGCGTCAACAGCACACGTGTAATCTGCGTTATCAGTTCCTCAAAATTTTAAACTCCAATTGACTTTCTCTTTCTGCGATTCCGAATATTTGCTCGGACGACTGGAGCCGATGGCGAATGCGGGTCTCAAGTGTTCCGTCCGTTCTCGATGAGAGTGTCGCTCGACTCTGAAGAAAAATTCGTCAAGGAGAGAAATATCTGGATTATCCCGAGGTTCTCCGACGAGTTTAACTTGTTTGCGTTTAATTAATACGTGATATTAATTAATTTAAATATTTTATTTTAATATTGCTCTTTCGACGAGTTGAAAGAAGTTTACAAGGACGACTGTTTAATGGCGAGATTGAGATGTTAAAAAAATGAGCAGCTACTTTATACAGTTTTCGTACTTTTCGAACTTTTGCCATCCATGGGAAACGCGGTTTTTTTTTTTTTTTTTTTTTTTTTACTTAAACCCTGTATAATATATCGAATCACTCGAATGATGCGACACTCAAATCGCGACGACGACGTGAGCACTTCCACGTGTTCCACGACTTCAGTCGTGCTCGGTTTTCCTCTTTCGATCTCTCATTCGATACTCTCTTTCTCTCTCTTTTTTTCTTTCTCTCTCTCGCTCGAGAGAGAGAAATCACCTTTTCTCTGTTTCTGTAGAAGATTTGCAGCGTAAAAAACGGTGAAAAAAAAAAGGAAAATGTTAAGAAACGAGAGAGATCCGCGCATCACGTAGCAACCTGTTCGTCGACACGTGTGCGACACGCGCACAGGAGGGAAAAGAAACAAGAAAACATTTGCTCACGCACCTACTCTCTTTCTCTCTTACACGTACACGCACACACACATACACACAAATATACAGTACACACGCACAAAAGATACTAGAAACGAAAATGGAGAAAACGCGATGGAGATGGTCATTAGCGAACGCCGAATGCAATCCGCGGGCAAAGATAAAAAAAAGAGCTGCTAATTGTGCGCGCTGAAAGAACAAAAAAAAAAGTAGTGTTTTATTAGCGAAGATGTGAAAAGCAAAACGAGTGCCGAGAACTGATGGTTATAATTTGTGGTTTGTTAGCCAGCGGAACCCATTCGAGAGACTGAGGTATAACGGGGCGGCAGTTTTGCCCGCCGCCACACTTATCCTGTCGGAGTACAAACAAGTACGTAGCTCATGTAGATGATCGCCTGCCGTACATATAATACGTTGTTATAATCATCAAAAAAAAAAAGAGAAACAACCCGCCAATACGCGTGTACGCATTATATATTTTTACCTTACTATATATTTATAATACCGTCATGCACGACGGATCGTCTACGTGCGTAACACACGATCGTGCGTGCACGATAGAAACGTCTCGCCGTCTTGATCTCTCCCTCTCTCTCTGAGTCGAGAAATTTTTGACATTTTTGACATTTCGATTTGCTCCGGATGCGGATCTCGCCCGCGCCCGCAACGCGAATGGGAACGGGCCTCCACGATGCGAATGAATTCATCCTAATATTTTAATATTATATCCGATATAATATTTTAATATTTCGATCTCCCTCCCCGTCGAGAGGAACGTTCCCGGCGCACTTCCGTGGCGCCGAGAGATTCAGCCCTCCGAGATTCTATAGATATTTTCGATTCCCGCAGCGATTCCAGATCGCCCTATGCGGATCGGTCCTGGAAGCCGATCGGGTTCTAGTAAACTAGACGGACACTCCGACTTCGATTGATGATGTATAATGACGATTGACAATGACGATGACGACAACGACGACGACGACGACGACGACGATGACGATGACGAGGAGGTCCGTCGTGGCGGTGATACAGACGCTCTCCCGTCCTCCCGAGGGGCGTCTGTCGTCAGCGTGCGTGTTTTTTTTTTCGGCGGCGATGTCACGACGGCGACGATTCGAGAGATGCACGGATTATTATTACATTGAACGAAGTGTTACGTCACACTAATGTGTTTTCTTTGTGTAGCTCAGGGGGGTGTGGGTCGCGGTCGGTGGGCCCTTCCCCGTCGTGCCGTCCGTCGGGGACCGGCGATTATTACCCGGCAGATCCACCGGCCCGCCCGCGCTTTCTTTTTCTCAGTAGCCTAGTGTCTGAGTGTGCTGTGTGTTTCTGTATCTCCCCCTGTCCTCCCTTCCTCCTCCCTTCCTCCGCCCCTTGGTCGTTTCTCCCTTCATGTGTGTAACTTCGACGACGCCGATGATTTCGCATCAGCGTCAATTGCGGTCACATCGCAAAGTGTCGCTCGTACACTTCCTCGTCTATGATACCGTATATTTTTCTCCTTTTTTTTCTTTTTTTTTTCTCTTGGTAATGACACCGGTTCGATTATTAGCTCATGGATACGATAGATCGTATAGACTTTCGTCAACGCGAGTGACGACACTAAAAAGCTTTAGCCCCCTCCTCCTCTCCCCTAGAAACACATCTAGCGACTAAAAACTAAGCTTTTTCCGCTTCCACCATTCATTGATCGGTCATCTGTTCTCTCGACGCGACAGGAACGCCAGGAAAACGGCTTGTGGCGTCGATTTGGACTTTTTTTTCTAGGTCGGTGGTCGATGTTCGTAGTGTAATCCTCGAGAATTGAGGTAACGTGTCGTAGATCTCGATGGTGTGCTGTGTTGTTAAGTAGGAAAAGAAGGGTTGCAAAACTTGAATGAAGTAGCATTGCTGCATCATGCGCACAGTCCTTCTCTCACGTGGCCGGTGTCCTTAATCCTGAATCCGTTTCTGTAGACACACAGTCAATACATTGTCAAATATACGACGTGAGCCTGAAAACAATCTTGCCTTATAGAAGGCTTGGTCGAGCCATTAGCGAAATTGGGGTCGTAGTCTCTCTATTTCGACGATCTGCGCACTTTATTTATTTATTATTACTCGACGTTTTTGTATTTTACTTGCAATTTTATTTTTCGTTGCGCGTAAATTTTTTTTTCCGCATCGACCGACGGACGAAACTCGAAACGTCAAGGGGTTCCTTTCGCGGTTTAATATGACACGCGCTCTTCTCGAGGATGTTCAGGGTGTCTAATTTGATTCCCACTTTCTCTCGAAAATTCAGTAAAAATTCAGTCGACGCCTCTCGCAACCTGACAGTCGCCGAGAGGACGTCGACGGAAGACAATCCTTCCGTGGCTGTGCTAAGCAACTATTATTTCATTTGTATATTACTGTAAATATTTCTGAAGAATATAAAAAAAATATCGATAAAAATAAAGGCTTTTGCGAAAGACGAACTGAAATTGCCGCATTTAGCCACGGAAGGAGTAATTATCGTATCCGGTTGGAATCTCCCGTCACTCTCCCCTCCGCTCCCTCTTTGTTAGTGTGTGTGAGTGTGCGTGTGCACGGTTGGCCAATTTATGCATCGACTTTATTTTCTGTTTGCCCGAGGTCTAACACCGCCGTTGTTTCGTATCGAGTGCCAATTAGAGGGTTTAACACGTTTACACTATGTGGTCTGTGTTGTTGTGACAAGGAAAAAAAAAAGGAAAGAAAAAACGTATTTCAATCGCGCGAACGTCGCGCGATTGTCGGCATGCATTATTCGCGACTCCGATCGCGAGAAGAGAGACGCTTTCTTCGCAGATCGAGCGTCGAAGGGTCAGAGCCAGATCGAGCAGATTCGAGGCTGACGCGAGAGAGAGGAGAAAATCTTTTCTCTCATAATTTAAATCCGAGATGAAATAATCTCACTGGGATTATTCGCGTATTTTCTTCACTCCACCTACATTCTGCTTCTTCGAGTGGAATTTTTGTTACCTTGAATGTCTCTGTCTGATCTGGCCTTGACCGCAGTTTTTTTTCTCCCTCGCAAGACACTCGAATGTCTGAAGCATTCAACCCCTCTCCCACAACAAAACGACGGAGAGACCGTTTCAATCCCGCTCTGAATCGTCTCTCCTGAATCTTTTAGCAAGAGAACATGTCTGATCACAGCGTATGAGACTTGCGTAGTTACGTAGAGAAATCGTTAAGTGTTGAAAACCGCACACAGTGTGTCGAGACTGGCTACCATGCGTGAAGCTACTACTTGCCGCGAAAAATACTTATACTATATATACGTAGGAGAAGCAACTGACCCACCTTGTCTCTCTGTCACGAACGTGCATTTATATTCTTAATCTCCGTTTAGTGCTCCTCCGCTTTTACTTAACTGTTACTCGTTACTACACCAAAACATCACCAAACCACACTATGTCTGTCTCTGTCTGAGCTTCTGTCTTACCCCTATTTACATACTCTGTTGACACTCCAAGCCGTAGAGGAGCGGTTACAAGCGTGCGAATGCTTCGGCAGACTCGCTCGCGAAACGGTTCAGGACTGTTGCGGACCATTTCTAATTGGGTAACTATTGCGAATATCATTTTCGAAATCCGCGTTGGCACCCTCCCCCCCTTCCGCCTCCCGTAGTCGCGAGGCTCTGCTCGTTTCCCTTTGGCGTCGAAATAAATCGTGGAGCGATCGCTAACGAGAGGGTGATTGTCCGTCGATTTGTTCTTTCCATTAAAAATTTCACGATTGATATTCAGATAACAATTCAGGGAATTAGAATTTAAGAACACATTTTTTAATTAACGAAAGCAAAATGCAGCCTAGTACAAATCTCCCGACGCAGAGAAAAAGGTATTCGACTTGTATTAGGTTGCGTTTTGCGAATAATTCCAATTATTTTGATTGTGTATTTTCTCGACTAGTCTGTAGTAACGTAGGGCAAATTGGACCAAAGGTAAGAAGGTAGTAAAAAGTATAATGATTCATGAAAAAGAATTTCTGACGAACTTTTCATTATTAGGTACATTCTATTTCTTTATTTGATTTTAATTTTGATTGAAATAATTTATTTTTTTTCTAAAATCGTGAATTAGAATTAAATCTAGCAACGAGTATTGCTAACGCTAACCGATATTGTTAAAATCAACATCAGTAAATAACAGCGAAAGATACTGAAAGACCTTTAGTCTTTTTGGCCCTATCCTATTACTATATCTCGTTGCTTCATCGATGTTCTCGTTCGCGATCGTTCTCGGCCGATCTTAGATCGCAAGGGATGATAACGCTCGTTATTAGCGTCCCTTAGCACCTTCGTTCGAGGTGACGAAAGGTAGCTCCGTCATCTGCGAGGATGTCCGCGCATCGTCCGCATTCGATCGTGTTGGTCCCCCTCGATCCGACGATCACGAACTCCACATGACGAAACCCCACAAATCGCCATGCGTGTAGGTAGGTACGCATAAAAATTGACGTAGAGATTGCGCATGCGATGGCGGTGACTGAGCCCGTATATTATTCTAGCTTGCACTACTCGGTGGTACAGCGAGATCGTAAAGGAATCGAAGGCCCCATCACCCCCGACGTATTACAACGATTATATTCCTCTCGTTTAGCTCAGTTTGCCCCCGCCCCTCCCGTCGTTTTTTAGCTCACGAATTCGGGTGAAATGCAACCAAGTCGACAGGCGAAGGAACTCACGTCACGGACAAAAAAAGGAGAGATAAACACATACGCGATTATTTAAAAAATATAATTAAAATAAAAGTAAAAACGCATCTGCAAAATCGTAAAAAAAAAAGTAATAACACGACTACAGCTACCAGAACAACGACAAGACCAGAGTACGCCGACACTCAGGGGGACACTCAATAAAAAGGGGACACACCGTAACACACCTCTCCGCGAAAAAAAAGAAAAAAAAATACGAATATACGGCGTGCTTGTGTGTTGCTGGCTTGCCTCCTCGCTTCCTGATAGAACGTCCTTCCCTGTTTTTGCAGCTTCGAGTAATCAGAGCGTTCAAGTCGACTCTGGAAGATCTGGAGGAGCGTCGCTCTGTCCATAGTTTACACAGCTTACACAGTATGCGCAGTTCACGCAGCCACACCGGGCCCCGACCACTCTCTGACTTCACATACATTGACGAAGACCCGACAAACACCGCGCAGAACGCCGCCTACAACAAGCCCTCTAGTAGGAGTGCCGAGCCGATGATGAGTCAGGATTACGAGACAAACTACAGAGGATCCTCCAGGATGCAACAACAGTCCCTCAACAGCCCCGCCTCGCCGTTGTTGCTGAGCGTGACCGGGCCGGCCAACGCGTACAACCATCATTACACCATCACCAATACCATCACCGACAATAGATCCCCCTCTAGTAACGCCCTCAATCAGCCCCTGAGTCCCAACCACATGGCGCCGATGACCAGCAATAGAGACAACACCGGGAATTCCCTGCTTCTGAGTTCCAACAACTTGGTCCTACCGGAGCTGTCCAAGCTCGTGCACGAGACCAGCATCTAAAGACTTTTTCTCTCTTCTCTATGTATCGTCTCATTCCATCCCCCACCATTCCTCTCTACATTTTCTTTTTTTGTTCTTCTCACCGTCGTCGATTCGCGCGCGACCAGAGCTTTATCCCCCTCTCGCCGTTTCTTGCTTCGATTCTATCTGTCCGTCCTTTAATTCGATATCCCTTATTTCGTTCCCCTTCGCTCGCCATTCTTTTCTCTCTCTTCCCCCCTTCTCTCTCTCTCTCTCTCTCTCTCTCTCTCTCTCTCTCTCTCTCTCTCTACTATGTAGAGGGACTTGTACATATTCTGTCCCTATAATCTCTCACCCCCGTATGCTTTTTGCGCGATCTCGCTCGATTCCGCTACCTCGTCTCATTAGACCGGTAAAACGAGGGCAGTATCATCGTCCACGTAAACGATATGGACACACTCTCGTTCACGCGTTTCCTTCTACTTTTTCTCCGCTTTTCAGATACGTCATCATCCGTCTCTATTTCCGCTACCTCTCTTTCCGGGAGCGTACTTATCGAACGATCTTGCTCGTTTCGGTCGCCGAGTTCTCTGTCCCCCTTGATTCTCTTTCTCTCTTCCGTCGCCCTTTTTCTTCGCCCCTCCGACGAAAAACTTCTTCACCACTCGCTCAATGGGGACGGCGGACCTGATCTGATCTCAAAAGGGGTCGAAACGCGCCGATTTGGAAGTTAATGCCTACACACACGAAACAAAGCGCGACATTCGCAAATCACGAACTCTCGCTAAAGTCGAATTTCTGTACTTAAGGCGAACGAAATGCAAAGAAGAGAAAGCAGGGAATGGTTGCCAAAAACGGGGCTAGGGTATGCTCCGCGGACGGTATCGCGACGATTTGCGAATGGCACGTGTTCTCGTGCATGGGCTGTACACTATATATCAGATGGTATACAGGGGTCCCGCTTTACTACCGCTTCTTTCCTCGTACCCCGACTCTGTGTTCATCGGGTGAAAGTACTATTTTCGCATTTTTAAGGTAGCGTTCCAGAGTTCGTCGTCCGTTGAACGACGGTGATACGGGCTGCGACGCGAGCAAGCTGTAAAAAAAAAACCGAGATAGAAGAATCTAACTGCGAGTTATCGCCGCTTATCTTGCGAAACAATACTTTTAAACGCCCGAAAATAATTATCGCTAATTAATTACAAGCTACTCCATGATAATTAATTACATCGCGGCTCATTACGTCGTGGATTGACAGCAGATTTTCGTCTCAAGTGGACTCAAGTACTAGAAATGTGGGGAAACATTTCCAAGTGCTATTACAAGATATTAATTAATGGGATTTTTTTTTTTAGAAAGTTTTTCTAGATAAAGATTTTGTACGTTTTGTTGAACCGGCAATGAATAGCCAGCTGTCGCAGCCCGTGTAAAGTCTGATATTAACTATTAAAACGACCAAATCGATTATCTCAGAGCAATGACGATTGTACGTACGATTGTCCGTATATGAAAATAGTATTTTATCCGTATACTTGACAAACGTAGACGGCGCTTAAGTGCTTGTCCGCTTATCAACCGACCTCGTACAACCGTTTACTTATTTATCTACCTATTTACCTATTTTTGAACTACTGACCAATAATTGGTGATAAAATGATTAAAAAGTTACGTAAGTCTTTACATGTTAATCTCTTACAAAAAAAATTCTAGAAAATAAAAAATGTGTATCTTCCCTCTTGTGACAAAGTAACTATTTTTTTTGTTTAACAGTAAAAGTATTATTAAAATATTTGATTATATTTACATATCTTGTAGGTACATCAAAGATAAAATAACTTTGTAAGTTATGTGAGAAAAAGCATTCAATGAATCAAGGTGGTACTTGTTTCCTCATGAAATCATTTTGAGCGTTCGCCAATTTGACAGTCAGCGGTGATCACCCCCTCTCCCCCCCCCCCCCCTCGTCACTCGTTTGCTTGCCTGTTTGGGATTGAATGTGAATGTGTCTGTTCGTTCGATGACTGCGTGATATGACCAACGACGATCCGACGGATCGTCGTGAACGACGATGATGACGCTACCGGACGACAAATCTACCTCGACAGAGATAAATCCTCGCGGACTAACACTTCTAACTGCCCTTCGCGAGTGCGACTAACAAAGAAGAGTAACTTATCTATCTTCCGCCTTCCCCTGTCTCCCCCTCCCCCGCGTCCGGGGCGGAGATAAAAGACGCGCATTTCGGCGCCGCTCGAGCGACAGCAATCGCTCGATCGCGATCGACAATCGAAAAGGGGTATCCGAGAAGGTGTACCATTTTATACCACGAATCTTTCTCGTCTGTACGCCTATACACCGAAAACTGTATACGCGACTCGAGGCTGAACGTACTTACATCTTCACCATCACGCCTCGATCTCTTCTATCTTCACAGCATCACCGTCACTATCGTGAGCGGGCCTGGTTCTACGTGTCGCTGGTCCTCGGAGCGAAAAGTTAAGATTAATTAAGAATTAATTAAGATTAAGCAAACTGAAGCCGCGAAATACCGAATGCAAGACACGCGCGAGAAATCTCTTTCATGAATTTCGATAAGAACACGTTCCCCATCCAATTTTAATCGTAGTCAGTTTTATAAAAATCCATACTATTTTTCTTAAACTTACATAAACTTCAGAAATATATTAATTTTTAATACCTAAAATTATCCTTAACCTATATATATAACTTCTGAATGTGCCATTGAGAAAACGGATATCTTAAAGAGGAGTAACTCACTACTTCTAATTTTTATCTCTATATATTAAAGAAAATATAATGTTCTAAATGTGTGATCCAAGTAGGCCGCGCTTCACGGTACATCCGGCCCCGCCTCGAATCCTTTCTTCTCGGCGTATCTCCCTTAATTGTTCTATAAAACATTCATTCATCTCCCTCTGTCTCTTTTTCTTTTTCTCTCTCTCTCTCTCTCTCTCTCTCTTGTCTGTGCCTCTTCTTGTCTGTTTCGAAGAACCGAGTTCCGTCGACGATCCTGGCGGATAGGGCCCAAATCTTTTTCTTTCTCTCCTTTCTCTCTTTCTCTCTCGACCGCTCGAGACGAATCCGCGGAGGCCCCCAGAGCGTTGGGAATCGTCGTCCGCCAGAGAATCCCGTCCCCCAACTTTCTCGTTCGAGTGAAAAAGAAGAAATAGGAGAAATAAGTAAGAGGAAAAGTTGTCTATAGCTGAACCGTACGATGAGGAAGGAAAAAAAAATTAATGGTGCGACCGCGAACTATATACGTTAGGACGGTTCGTTTATCCATGTTCTTTGCCGAGCGACAGCGTCGAGTGTGATCGAGCGGCGAATGAATATATTATCGCGATGACGACGTATACGACGATGTCGTTACAGACGGAGAGACGGAGGAGCATTCTCGCTCTCGATATTGTAATATGTAAGTTATTTAATTTTACTCAACTCGTCACGCGCGCGCGCGCGCGCTCTTTTATTTATGAATCTTGTAACTTAAAAATCGAGGGAGTCCCTGTGCCACGGGAAAGGGGCACTGCGAGCGCGTCGATCAACAAAAATTCGATCTGCAGATTTCCAGAGAATCGTCACCGCGCGTGTGTTCTCGTGGTTCCGGGATGATGGAGACCGACGCACAATCCCGATAGGCTTAAATTCCGACGCGCTACTTATTTTCGCTCTTTTAATATCGCTGTGTGACGCGAGACGCGAGATATATATATATATATATACATGCAGATATATTTTTCCCTTTTCGTAGCAGCGTCGGAAAATTCGACCCGACGGAATTTACGTCGGTTTCAATTCCCGTTTCGGTTCCCCCCACGTTCCGTTTTTCCGCGCGAGGAGGGAAAATACCCTTCGTTCTGGAACGAAGAAATGTACTTAAATCGTCGGATCTCGTTATCTACGTTACTTTATTTATCCCACTGTCGCTCCTTCTCGGGTTTTCTCCGTTTCCTTTGACCGTGTCCTCCTCGTCGAGGCCGCGCAAAAGGGCGGAAAAATTTACTTTACAAGCGTTAATTTATTCTACGTAATAAAGTAAATTGACAGTAGGATAATTGTAACTACGATTAATTGTAACTACGGAAGATTTTCCAACGACGAGGATATATATTTAAATTGAAGAAATTTGAATTGTCGATTTTAAATTTTTTAAATTTAATATTCATTAGAAAATTATTCGTCGGAAAATGGATTTTAACGTTGGAAATTACATCGTGATGTTGCTATTATCCCATTGTCATAGTTATCCCTGTCTCCCTTTGTCCCTCTTTCCAACCTCTCGTTCGAGGATCGAGAGATACGCCGAGGTTCAATCGCCGGACGACGGAACGTGGTCGCCGAGAGTCCTTTCCCCCTTTTTTCTCCCCATCTCCCTCTTTTTTTTTGTCCAGTCACTTAATTCGACAGATCGAAAATCGATTTTCTTCGACTAATCGTCGTTGAATTTAAATGTGTCTGCTACTGCCAGCGCGTTAACTCACGTCGAGAGTAATGAAATAAAGATACAAAAAAAAAGATACAAACACAATGCAGAAATAGAAGGAGCTGTGAAAAAGAAATCTTAGTCGTTAGGTCTTCTCCTGGTTGCGACGTTTTTTCGGCTGCCCCCTGTATAAGGCGACGTAAGGGCCGCCCGCTGAGCGGACACCGAAACGCCGAAGATCTTGAGCGTCGGGCCGATGTGTGACAATCATCATCCACGCGATGAAATTGAAAGTTTTTAAGAGAGCTATGCACCGTATAGTACAATTAACGTAAGCCACAGCGTGACACGATTGATTGATCGAAGGTGAAATCGTATTTTGAGTATAATCAGGTGAAACTAGGACGATCAATCATCAATCAGTGTACCGTCGAGATTCAAGTACGATATTTGATAATGGAGTCACTTTTGACAAATCGATATTGGCCGTGTATGATCTTCGAGAGAGAAGACAAAATTCGTCCCTACGACGTAATAGGACTTCAGAGATTCGTGTACGACGGAGAGTCTTCGTTCCGAGTTGTTAAGATTCGAGAGGGATGCCGCTTTCGCGGTAACGGTCTCTCGGACGCGCATCGGCGGGCGATCCTTATGACGTGGGTGCATAAATCGAATTCTTGGTGCATGCCAACTACACAATTACTTTCCGTAGCATCAGAGTTAGAGTTCCGTTCGCTCCTGCAGTCGCGTGAGGTCCGTATTACGTTTCTCGCGCGATAACATAACTTGTCGCGCGCGTGTTGATCAGCTGTCCGACGAAGAAGTCATGAAAACCCTTGAAAGAGACCTTGACAAATTCACTGTTGTAATTTATTTCAAACCAACACGATTTATCTAATGGATTTTACGACTTCTTATTATTTAGAGATTTCAAAACTCCTTAAAGTTTTAATTTTCATTTTTTATTCTAAATTCTGTTTTTTTTTAATGCAATCATTCTCTTTAAAATACAATTTTATGAATATCTAATTAAAAAATTATAAATAATAAGAGCACGAAAAAAGTTTTTTTAAAGAAAAAAATTAAAGCAAGTTTATTTAAGTAAAAAAATGTTTTAAGAAAAATTTGAAGGTGATTATTATTTTTTAAATATTAAATGAGAGTGCAGAGTAAAGATTCATTCGCGACAGACGTAATACGAGGTCTCACGGGCCTCAAACGCGCCGCAAAGCGACGTGATCTGTGTGTTCGAACAGTCCGCCGGTCCTTACTTCCGGCGAGACCCTGCGAACCTTTCCGACCGACAAAATGTATCGGGTTTCCTTCGATCGGTGCGATAACGCAAAGAATCTCATTTTCACAATTAGCGTCGCTTCGCGCCGCGATTGCGTAAATCCGCATACGTGTCGCGTGAATCGCGATAAGACACGCGCGTCTTGTAAAAAACTTATAGTAGGTCCGCACAGGCTGTGGGTCCGTAATTTGAATATCGCGATTTGTAGCAAACGAGAGAAGACATTCTGGTTTTTAATATCGACGCATAATATTAGTCTGTTACCGAAGAAATCTAAGAGCAAATATATACATATATGTATATATGTATACACGTATACACATATATACATATATACATATATATGTGCATATATATAAAATATATTATAAATATGTATAGTTGAATATCAATTTAACGATATGCATAGGGAATATATATATATATTATTACTATATTATTAATTATTATTATTGTTATATAAAATAAAGTTTAAGACAACGTTAATCAAATAACAAGTCCGATAGAAGGAGACCAGCGGAGAGGGTGGTATTTGCGGGATTTCTCTCTCGTATAACTCGAATTCGCGCTTTCACCCTCTCTGCCCCTCCCCTAATCTTCCCCTCTCTTCTCGTATTACTATCGTTTACCACCCCCTCCGCTTCTAAAAGCAGGCGAGGTACATCGAAAACTTGCATCTTCGATGAATCGTACGAATCGCTTTTAGTCTCTCCTGCGCGACGCCGATTAAAAGAAGGAAGAGATTAATTGAAAAGAGTAAAGATGGATGAAGATACCGAACACACGGGGTGATTTTTCAAGTGCGAATCGGTATAGGAAAACGGAAGAGAAGGGAAAGAGAATAAAACGTGTGTATGCGAGATAGGGGGACCGCAGGCCACTGGTCCCCGCGAAGAATTTTTCTCTCTCGACTCATTAATTACTTTATTCACGAAAAAGAAAAAAACAAGAAAGCTGCACAATGATCGATGATGGTCAATAAAGCGATACTAAATCTTTTCCACGCTTGGCTTGTTGCTGAATCAATCTCTCTCTCTCTCTCTTTCTCTCTCTCTTTCTATCTCACTCTATAACTCTTTTTCTGTCTCTTATGACCCAAATTGACTATCGAATCATTCTCCATCTTTTTCCTCTTTCCCTCTGTTGTTCGCGATTCGATCCTGCCGTCCGATCGTCGAAACGCCTTCGTTTTGACCGTTTGTTTGTAACATCCTCGGACGACGCATGCTCTTTTTCCCGATCGACCGCTTTCGACGTTCAGGCCAGCTGGAAAAACCATAGCAATCGAGAAAGTATGCTGCGTACGGCGATCGGTTTAGACCGCGAGGAGAATCTCCGATACGGCTAACAGTTCTTCGGAATAGGGATATATACGTTCGGTTAATTCGCGCGACGATGCGTACTCGCTGCGCGGATGAAGATCTCTTCCTGGCGACTATGGGGAGATCAACCGCGCGATCCATGTGTTATTGAGACCATCTTAGCGAAACATACGTAAAGCAGATACAACAGTACGTCGCAGTCGAGTGCGATCCACGTCGAGCCTTCGATCGATCGACCAACGGCGATCTCTATTACTCTTTACATCTCCAACAATATATTTATATATCTCTGCTAATTCTCTCTTTCTCTCTCTTTCTCTCAATCTACACCACACTATGACTACTATATACGCACATGATCTTCTTGATGATGCCTCTCATTGACGTGTCTAACGCACAATGACGGGTAAACGATAAGACATGGTTTTTCTTTTTTTTTTTTTTTTTTTTTTAATTATCGTTATGTAACTTCCTATGTCTCTTCGTTGCTTTCTACTGTAATCTAAGACGTCCGTCGAAATGCATTGTCTTCGGATCGAAATTGGGAAACTGTCGTCGTTCATTTCTTATAGTTATCTCCTAATTTCCAAATATTTCGTATGAAATAGAAATTTAATCCTGAGATAATTGAACGATAATAACTTCAACGACTTTGGAAACAGTATTTTTGACGATTTACAATTCAGTTTATAATATATTAATACTTGTAGGCGAATTAATACACACAGATTGTTTGCGAAAATCGGATCGAAGTGATTTCACTTGCGCATTGCATTTTAACAGACGTCAAATCGTTGCGGATCCTGTCGCCTGATTTCGATGGTATACTCAGTGAACAAATTACCGATCTTCTACTCTGAACCGACCACGCAACAACTTTGTATAATTTTTTGTGCACATTCTTTTCTTCGTAATTCCATCTGCTCACGGACTTATACCGACTCTCTGTATATCTCTCTACGCTTGTCTGTCTGTACATTGATTCACTTTGGCACGGCACTCTCGCTCATACTTTGTCCCTTTTATCACCGAGGCCGAATTGCACCGACAAACTTTAAAAAAATTCAATCCCGAGAGTTGACGATTTCCTCTCTATATTTCCGTCCAGACTATATGGATTCTATTCGTAGCCTGTAGTTTAGGAAAAGAGGTGAATGAGAGATGGTGATCAGATCGATCAGGATTTATACGGCAATACTCTGACATATTTGTCTCTCATCTTATTTATCGTAATAATTATTTAAAAAATAATTGTCGCGTGCAATTATGACGGCACACAATATCTATAAAATATGCGATCCTCTTTTAAATAGACAAAATTGTCTATAAAAATTTGCTGTTTTATTTATTAAAAACTACTTTTATTAGTTGAAAAGGTTGAGAGCTAATAGCCATCTGGGAAAGTTAATTCGCTATTAATGAAACACATATAATATCATTAGCGAAATAAATGTCGCAATAAAATTCTCAGGCAATAATGTTGATGCAATCGGCTCCAATTCAGCTCCCGGTCGGAACGGATTTCGATGTATGGTTCGATTTCTAGAAAGAAGAAAGAACAGGCCACTCAACATACATATACCAATACCTACGATACTCAACGCAATCCAATTGACGCCGTGTGAAAAAATTCAAAATTGCGAATCGCGAATTTTAACGGGTTGCCCTTTAGAAGTACCGGGGATGTCTCACTGACGACGCGTTTCCGAGCGAGGAGAGTCCTAACACCGGTGAGAGGACGTGACACCACAATCAATCAGATCCGACTACTCTTCACAGCCACACTGATTACTTTGCGCAAACATCAGCATTTCAATGAGACAAACCGTCGAGAATGTGTCACCCTTAACCCTCAAGCTCGCGTTCCGCGTGAGAAACAGACGGTGCCGAGGACTTTACGTTGATCCTTAACTATTACGATGGAAAATGTCGGCACGGAAAAATACAGCAAAGTGAAATTAGTTATAAAAAATATATGGAGTATATATTTGATATTTTTTCGTGATAAAAGAAAGGAAAAGAATTTTAGAATTATAAATTATTAGTGACAAGTGACATAATTAGACATTTTATTCGTAATTACGGATACGAGATATTTATTTATTTTTAACACAATCATATAAGTATATATTTTACAGCAGAACATTTGTTAGATTACGGCAGACTGCAAAATACGCAGAATTTGATATTCGATTCTGAAAAAAATATGTCAAAATGACCGTAAAATCTGTTCCATCGTATCAGTTAAGATTAATACTTTAGTATTAAAATATTATACATTTGTCAAATGTATGTACGTATCTATATTGGATAGAAAATTCTGCAAAAGATTTCTGAAGTTTCTGGATTCGATAACGAATTGATATCATCACGAAAAGATTATCGACACGCGTGCAATATTGACGTAAGAATTAATCATTCATGAGAAAGGGAGAGAGAGTGTCAACATATTTAAATTATTTTGTTGCATGCAGTATATAGTCCTAATATATATCCTCGAGGAAGGAATTAATTCTTACGCGACAATATTGCGGCTGACAATTAAATCGATCGATTCAATGCGAGCTTCGAACTAAAAAAACGCGCTCGCGTCTCCGCATCTCGCAAAAAGAAAAAAAAATGAAGCGATCGAAGCGAGTAAGCGAATTGCGTGCCGCTTGAGGGTTGAAGAAGTGGTTACGCGCGATCCGATCGTTCCACCCTGTTGTAACCATTATGTTATCCTTTACTCTTGAAGGTGATAGGTGGCGAGTTGCAGGAACGTTTGATACCGGTACCCTACAGCAAGAGTTCGACAGACCAAGCTGTAAGCGCTCCTCTCTCTTGCTCTATCTTTTCTTTCTCTCTCTCTCTCTCTATCTCTATCTCTTTCTTTCTCTGTCTTTCTCTCTCTCTCTCTCTCTCTCTCTCTCTCTCTTCTGTCGATCTCTTTCCTTTCGCTCTCTGTGTCACTCGCCCGTTTGCTCGCTCGCAGCTGTCTTTTGACCCTTTCGCTTTTTTACACGCTTCTTATTCTATCGATCGTCTCTCTCCCTCCTCTCCTCTTCGCCAACTCGTCCTACTCTCCTCTTCTCTTCTTCTTCTCCTATCTCTCTCTCTCTCTCGCTCTCTCTCTCTCTTTCTCTTTCTCTCTTTGTGTGCAAAGTACATATCCCGAGAGCGGAATACATCGGTAATTTTGTAAGGTCCACTTTGCACCTAAAAAAAAGTGAATCTTGGAAATTGCAAATTTATTCCGTTCCGAGCACCCACTCATCTCTCTCCCAAGATCTCTTCTTCTTCTCTCTTCTTTCCCTCTGTTGTGATCTTTCTGTTTATCTATCTACGTATACTTCCCGCTTTCTACTTTATACTGTTCTACAATAGGATAATATTACGGCTTGTACTACTGGACCGGGCAGCCTTTCCTGCCCTCGACGCCAGTACGAAGGAAAGGTACATGTCTGTGTTAATCCTTGACGTCCCAGGCTTGTTCGATATTTTAAAGCGCGGCAAGGATTAGCGATTGATTTTTTTCCGTGCCTATATTATACTCTTGCGCCATTGTTGCTTGTAGGGGCTTTCGTTAGCGTATATGGCATTAATTTCTTTTTTTTTTCCTTTACTTCTCACATAGAGAGCTACTGCCGTCGAAAAGACGCCGCCGCTTCCGATCGCGAGATTCCTCGCGCGAGGAATCTCGCGAGGGAGTTTTCCCGGATGAAAGGAACCGAAATGAACGAAGGCGATCTCGAGAATAGCGTATAGATTTTTCACTTAATTGATACGTTAGAGTGCCTTTCGTCAAATCAAGTCAGCCCTCTGGTGGTACAAGTCCGTCGCTTCCTAACTCTGTTTGTTCTAACTTTCCCCCCTGTCATTCACCCCACCGCAGCACTCGGTGTCCTGTGTTATCGTGACTTTACATCGTGTACTCGTCGTGTGTCTGTATATCTCATTTCCGCCCTTCTGCTTTCGTCCTTTCCCCTTCGAACTCACGGATCAGGGATCGGAATCGCTGTCGACGACATCGATTCTCGCCTGGGGTGCCACGGACGCGAATAATCTTTCTTTCCGTCCGTTCGTGTCGAGATATCGAGCTCTCGATATCGGTTTTGATCCCTGATCTGCACGAGCCCTGCACTTTGCGCAATTACTCCATTCCCCCCCCCCTGCTCACCCCCTGCGCCCTACAACCCTTCCTCCTTCTCGCTGCATCCACATCTGGTCCCGAAAGAGGAATCGCCGCGTCGAGTGGATGCCGACGAGAGGCGCTCGCGGACCTGCTAAAAAGGCCGAGTTGATTTTAGTTGTATTTATATATACGCATACTTTAGGATGTGACTTGCGTTTAGGTCTCCTTGCGCGCGATCACGCCGAGTACCAAATCACACCGAGAGTACGATTACACACGTTTACCGTTTTTGCATGAGAGAGACCGCGAGGTGTTGCCAGAAGCGATGCGAGCCTTTGAGCGCGAGTCTGTGGAAACGTTTGTAAAAAAAAAGAGAAGAGAAATGCGTGTGTGACGTTTTGCTTCTAACCCTGGCCTGATTGTGTTTTGCTTAACCGTGTGTCGCTGCAAATAGTGTTGCATTGTGTGGCAGTTCTTTTTTTGTTGGCAGCTGCGATCGCGTTACTTGCGACGATCGCAGGTGATGCCTGGAGACTTGAGAAACCTTTGCACGTTCGCTTTCGTTGTGCATCTTGTGCGTCGCGAGCGACAATCTCAGAGATTGTTATCGACGTAGAGCGAAGCGCTTCGTCCCCCCTGCCTTCGTCCGATGTACCAACTTCCCTTATCACAATCGATCCTTATAACGACTTTGAGCGAAGCGAATTTAAACAACCTAATCGAGCGCAGTTGCTTGCTTTACGCAGTTTTACACATTGCATCACGTTATTTCTCGCAATGTGTATCCTAATGAAAATGAATACATATCGCAATCCGCAATTAAGACTGGCCTCCTGTTTCGCTGAACTCATAATTCGACGCTGTAGGGAACGCCGCGAAAGAATTCGTTTACAAATCGCGGGATAGTTCCTCGCAATCAGCGTCGAAAGATGATCTCGTCGAAGTGCGTCAGTTTCAATTTCTGAGATTTCGATTTAATCGAGTTCTTTCAATTTTTTTAATCTAGCTAGAAGATTTTCGATTGAATTCTACATCGCCATATGTAATCGATTACGACACAATTTGAGATGGCTCGTGTCAAAAGGACCGCTGACAAAGCGGAAAAGTCTTCGTCAACGGTCGGCTGTCAAAATTAAAATATAGGCATGAGATTAATTAATGTATATATATGGCTGAATTATATGGTTGGCGAGTAGATTTCGTCGCAATTGTGAGGTTCTCCAGCGACGAGAGACCGGACATCCTATGCATTTCTTTTCTTCTTCACCGAAGTACTCTTCTTTCCACTATACATTCTCATTGTTTTTCCTCTTACGGTACGTTATCTCCTCTACCCAAGAAAACCCCCGTCAGACACTCGACGAAGATCGATAGAACGTACACATTTGTCATTGTGCTGCCGATCAATTGGGTCAATCGACTTTCCAGTAACGTCGCAGATCGCTGCATATGATCGGAATTTAAATTGCGACTTAAATTCTAAACTAAAATCTCTCAAGACGGGAGAGATTACGTAGAGAAACGTACGAGACGAAAATCTTTCCGATGAAGGAAGGACAAAATCACTATGGTTTGCCTGTTTCTTCTCCATGTTGTCGCAGCAAGTGAAAAATGTCGCGTATGTTCGACGAGCGGAATTGTAAACGACTTTCGCACAAGTTGGAGCAATTGATATTCGCGAGTCATTGGAGCCGACAATGCGACGTATAGTTTTCCGGATATACGAGTCGACTCGAGCAAGAATTGAACTTTAAAACGGAAGATACGACAGTTTGAATTTCATCCTATCCGGAAAACGCCACTTTCTACTCTCCATTTCCGTCTTCTTTCTCTGTCCCTCTTTTTTTCTCTTTCTCTCGCTCTCAGCTTTTCCGTTTCTCTCTCTATCTATCTATATATCTGTCTCTCTCTCTCTCTCTTTCTCTCTCCATTCTGTCCATAACTATCCGTCCTGGAAACCTGTCCATGTGATACTCGAAACGAACATATCGCCTTTTTCCGTTGAGAGAGTCGTCGTCTGTTGCGATACGTATAATCGGCAGTGCGCATTACTTGGCGTAGCGTGCATGTTGTTCCGAGCCAGATGCAAAAGCAAATGAGAGCAGATACGCATTTAGCACGAGGGGGCGGACGCACGCGCGCGCGCGCGCGTGCGTGCGTGCGTGCGAGCGAGCGTACGGCGCGCGCGCGCGTGCCGAGGGCCCCGGGAGAATCCAAGGGCCCGGACGGGGGGTCCGAGGTGTGTTACTTCTTCGGGGGTCTGTATAGCTGGGCTACCGTCGCCGTCGCCCGTCGCTGCTCGCCATCACCGCTGCCGCCGTTGCGAAACGCCGCTCGCGGCGATGTAACAGAGCCTTCGCCATCGCGTAAGTATTCCTCTTTTGAATGTTGTGTGTCCGGCGATATGTCTTATCCAGCGTGCCCGTTGAATCGGGCGAGAGAGAGACACGCACGTGAGTGTGTACACCACGTGTGTGCGTGCACCGTCAGCGACCGTCGAGACCAAGGGTGGGTGGAGGGGGGGGGGATGCAAGAACGGACGAACAGAAGGGAAGGAAGTGAGGGCGTAACGGAGTTTTTTCCTTTTTTTTTTAACTTCCGCCCTCGCTCCGCCGTCGAAACGTCGTAAGGCGATTCTTTCAAGAGGATCGTCCTCGAAAACGGTAGTTCCGAACTCTATATATTCCAACAGAGAATACGTTTGCCGGGCACGCGTAATGCATGCAAGCCGATCGCGGATGCTGGATCCTGTATACTCCACTTTCTCTTTTTCTTTTCTTTCGTTTTCTTTTTCTTCTGATTTTTCTCTGGTACTGTGTTACGGGCTGCCTTAACGTGTTGCTCTTACAATAACTTGCTGTGATGCTCGATATATTTTTCCTTGCGCTGCTTGCCGTTGACGTTGGTTCTTTTTTTTTCCGCTGTGATGATTCTGCCTGATCTGCTGTGTGTACATTATACTCTCTTTCTTTCTCTTTCTCACGTACACGAAAACGTCGACGAAGAACCGCCATACAGAGTGCATCCTGTTTCTTTCCGGCGTCACGGACGTGTATGTTGCCAGATTTAATTAACGGAGTTAACGCGTGTCTCGGCGAACACCGTGTTTATCACCGTGTGATCTTCGAGATAGGAAATGATGACCGCCGCGGGATGGACCGTCGAACGGTGAGTCGAACTCGTTGAGTCGACGCGCTTGCGAATAGAGATTCCGAGAGAAGACGGAGGTGTTATACGGATAATATATACGAGTCCTCGACAGAGAGAGACGAGACACGGTCCATCAGAGTCTGGCAGCATTCCACTGCGTCGCTTAGGACACAGTTCCGATTCTTTAATCGGACGCGATTAGAAATGGCGAATTCTCGATTAACTCGAACGACGTTACCGTTTACTGCCGATGAAAAATGTGTACATATGTACATACGTGTATATACAGTGTATATGATGTATATATGTATAGGGTGGAGCTAAGAGGTAAGATCAAGAGCTTTTTATTCGATCCTCTGCGTTTCGTATATCATTCGCTCGTCGGCGTGTCACCGTTGAATTTTGCGTCCCAAACCGCGTCCTAATGCGATTCCTCCACGATGTGTTTTGCCTGGCCAGTCACGAGATCGCCTTCACCATTGTCGCGGTGGAGAATTGTCTGAGTCGTTCACGCAAGTGGAAAAACGCCGCGCGTCGATCGCAGTAGAAAGATCCTCGCTATGGTCAGCCGCGCGCAGTAGAAAGTCCTTGAAAGGGTCGGGTGGATGACCGCAGTAGAAAATTCTCGCGGTTGTCAGCCGCGTCAGTAGTAGGAATATTCTTACAATGAAATGATGGCGATCGCAATGGAGAAAGCGGCACTGACCAGCCGTCGCAAAATTCTAGCGAGACAGTTAACTATCGGATCAACGATGCATTCCCCTTGACCGAAGATCTCATTGCTATTTTCATATTCGTGAGAAAAGGCGCATTTTAATTGTGATACTGAAAATTCAGCTCGTCGAGATTAACACGTCGACCGTCAATTAAACTGATGACCGGCGTTAAAATATTTTAAAACGCTTGCAAAAAAATAAATATGTCATCTATAATAAAAGTTTGAATACTGTAAATAAATAACAATGTAAAGTGAAAAGTGTGCTATTCAACAATTAATATTTTTAATTTTTATTAATTATATGCAATGTTTTAATCATTATATGCTTATAGGAGGAAAATTATATATATACCTGGTAAGATATACAAAATTCGCCTGGACAATGTATTAAGTTGATTTTTCTACTTCCAAATTAATGACTAATTAAAATACAAGGCTAATGAATTGGATTCAAGGACTTTCAAATTTCGCTGACGCGAATCGCGGCTTTCTCTCGAGGAAATGGACATAACGTGCTTTCCCATATTTCTATGTATCGCGTCGTTTAATTTAATTGTAAGTGAAAGTCCAGACTCTACTCTCGCTCTCCTCCCCCTCTCGCTTTCTCTGTCTTACTGTCTTACTGTCTGTCTCTCTGTCTCTCTCTTTTTCTCTATCTGTCTATCTGTTCTATCTATATCTTTAAGCTTTTCTATCTTTCTCTTTCTCCTTTCTCTCAATCGTCTAGGCTTCTCCGAGAAGCCGCGAGAGAAACAGAAGACGCACTCTGTATGATCGCACAAAAAAATTGTCGCGCGTCGATCCGTCCCGCGTTCTTCGGCGTTCGCGAACAGCGTCGGCGACAACTTCCTCGAAGTGATTTCCGATGTGTCTCGATGATAACTGCAGATATCGTGAGAGAGCAATCGATGAAAATTTATTTCGCTATCGTAGATAATTTCTGCTCTTCGAAAGTCATTCGGAGTTGGCAAGATTTCGCGTTACAGCATTTAATTTCTCTCAATTCACTATATTTTTCGCGTATTCGCGTTTCTTCGCGGAAACGTTTGCTGCGTAATTGTGACTTTGAGGAAAGTCGCGTCTCCGGATGCTGGACACTCATCGCCGAATCGCGCAACGCGGATCGCGCGCGCGACGCTTACTCGATCGTCCGTGATCAATCGTAAAATCATTGGCCGCGCATGTGACCAGCCGCGTAAATTCAGCTTGGCGATATATGTATCGCGTATTCGCATATACATATATTATTATTATCGCATTGTATAGAAGGAGAGCGCAGTCATTTTTTCTTTCTTTCTTTATTTTTCTCACTCGTCTCGAACTCGACCGCTGGCAGCAGCTTCCGCAGTTCCTCAAGCCGTCGACAACACGCAGAAAATAGAATGCCGAGAGAGTCGAGTGTGGATATATCCTTTTTTTTTTATCGTCAAATTTTGTTTTTCATCTCTCTGGAGATGATTATATATATAGTGTCGATGGGTGCATGCGGTGTTGCGCGGCAAGTTGCAAGCACAGTGTTGCAGAGCGGCGACGTCGGTACACACGGTGCATCTCTTTGCAGGCCGCATTCGTTCATCCGAATTGCTCGAGGTACTCGAGATCAACGAGCGTTACGCGGGACGAGTCTGCAAAAGTGGTAATCGGCAATAGGAATGTACTCCTCCGAGTTCAAGGTCGATTTCTCCTTGGCGAAAATTTTAACGACGATTTAAATCGATTGGCGAAGTGCCGCAAATTTTACTAAAAATTAAAAAAATTCGCTTTTTTACCTCATTTATGATTTAAAGAAAATGTCGTAGATGTAACTTTGCCTCTTGATAATTGTTTGCCAATCGCCTCGAAATTCTCGCTAAGAACGGATCGACCATCATTGATTCCCACATTTGCGAAACTCCACAGGGTGTTGTCAAAATTAATGCTAGGAGAGTGATATACAATGTTTCGCAAACTTAACATTTTGCGGACGGGCAGAGGTCTCTTATGTTTCAAATCTCTAAGAGATAAAAATAAGAATCTGCTACAGTCGCACGTGCGTTATTATCTGTTAATAATTACGGTGGCATGAGCTAAAGTGCTAGTGATACTCTTTTAATCTTTTTTTTTTCAGATTATAAGTCATATTTTTTTACGGAGCACAAGTCCATAAAAAATAATATTTTCACGACGAACGAGTTTAATCTCGCGTTTAACGGAAGAGACACGCCCGTCCTCAATGTGTTAAGTTAATCTTTAGCGCCTTTCACACACGATCGGAGAATCACGAGGGGGATGTCGCTCTCTCCTCCCCCTCCCCCACTCTCTCACTCTCTTGAAAGTAAGTATGCCGAAAAAAAAGAAATCGCTAAGATCCTCACGAACACGCAGCCCTCACGAAACCTCACTCTCTCCTATCAGCCATACCGACGCAGCTGCTCCGAACTTTGTGTTCTAACAATGCCTTGTTTCGCAGGGCGATCCAAAAAAGCCCCGCTAGTTCTGTAATCTCTTGTGCCATCGCTGCTTTCTGTCTTGTTTCTACGTATTTACGTATATATCTTAAATGGCGGGATGCAAAGCGAATGGGGGTCTTATGGTGAATCGGGTAAAATATAGCAAAAGAGAGAAAAGAAAAGAGAAATATAACGCTGAACGTAACGATTGGACCGGATCTCTGATAAGATCATGATTATAAGATCTGGATAAGAATTCAACAAGCTGAAAAGTTAATTAGAGCGGATCGAGTTGACTTGAAGGTGAGTCCGGTAAGCGAGTTTTTCGTTTCCAGACGCGATTCATCCTCCGATTCCATTCCCCCGCCGTTGCTATACATATAAATATCTGTATGGGATCTCCCAAGACTGGCGCGTTATTCTTTAATCGAAGCACCTCGACGAGCTTAGAGTCGACTTTCTCGCAATGTTCAAAAAGATTTAAGAGATAATCAATTGTCAAAATAATAACAAGCTTCTCGAAGACCGAGTCCTTGTTAATTTCAGGCAGAATTTAATATAAATGATTCTCAATTGAAACTCTCAGAAAAGCATGTCGACTCCAAAGTGGTGGAGGACGCGTCCGGTGAGACGTAAGGGCATCAGTCTTGCGGACGATTCGCATCTTACACGTATCCATTGTGCATATATGTGCGTAAACCACTCATACACACAGTTATATACACGCACGTATATACACAGTGTGTGTGTCGCGGCGTTATGAATCTCGCCTGAACGTTTCCTCTCTATCTCGAGTGCGTGTGTCGGCAGCCTGCAACTTGCTGTTGCGTGTGCCTGTCATTTCATCACCCCCATCGGCGACCGCCGCCGCCGCCGCTGCCGCTGCCGCTGCCGCCGCCGCTGCTGCCGCTGCCGCCGCCGCCGCCGCCGCGGTCGGCGGTGCCGATCGTTTCCCCATGAGACCAGACTGATCTGACCGGTACCCCGGCTTTCCAATTTGCAGATCCGCGTAGTGAACGCATTTCGGCAGGGCCTAGACCCGCGCTACGGCGAGCATAGCAGCACCACCCTGGCGGAGGTACTGAGGAAGCAGTCGTCCCTGAGCAAGCGACTCTCGCAGACGAGCAGCATCGAGTACGCCGACAACATACCGGACGAGCTCACCATACCGGAGATCGACGTCGAGAGGCTCTCGAGTCACAGTCACACCGAGACTGCCGTTTAGAGACGACGCCGCCGCGTCGTCAGTATAGCGACGCCTACTACCAACACTACGAGTACGCTGACGACGACGCCGACGCCGACGACGACGACGACGATGACGACGTCTTCGCCACCCTCCCGCGCCCGTCGTCTCCCCGTGGCCGTCGATCGTTCACAGAGAGAGCAAGGGGCTCATAGAACGAGGGGGGAGGGAAGGGGTGGGACCGTGAGAAAGAGTGTAGGAGAGAGAGAAAGAGGAGGTACGGGTAGAGAAGAGGAGCGGAATGGAGGGTCCATTCACGGTTGAATACGAGAGGAGGGTGGTCATGCATCGTGGTCGAGAGGAACCGCGGGGGATACCACCGCGTCCACCGGGTCCACCCTTTCTTCCTCTCTCGCGACGAGGACGACCCACCCCGACGCGCTCCCCGGAGACCGTTCCCGGGAACCGACCGCGTTCGTCGATCTGTGCGAGAGACATCAAATTATAAATATTACCCTAAAGTAACGCACCACTGCCTCTCCCATACGCAGTTCAGTTGTTACATACGCCTCCCTTACGTTTCCTCACCGTACCGCCTTGTGTCTCTTTTTTGTGTTTCTCTCTTATCATGAGCGCGCGCGCCCTCGCGCGTGTTTGTATGTGTGTGCATATGTGTGTGTGTGTGTGTGTGTTTGTGTGTACGTATGCGCGTATGTACTACGTTGAATCCTTTCGTTCTTTGACGCACCGCTGTGTGGAAGAAGCGCGACGACGGCCGCACGAAGGGAGACGCGGAAGGGAAGGAAAAGTGAGGAGAAAAGAGGAATATATAAGTCGAAAGAGGGAGAGAAGAGAGAAAGAGAGAGAGAGACAGAGAGGGGGGGAGGGAGGGGAGGAAAAGGTAAAAGAGAAAGATTTGAGTTTTGAAGATATGTAGTTATGTAAGACATACATTTGGTATCCGCTTAAGTTGATACAAATCATTCTTGATTCTTCTTCTTTCTTATCTTTATCTCTACGTAACTTCTTCCTCCAGCTCTTCTTGGTTCTCTCTTTCTTCTTCTTCGCCGCGTGAGATTTTCTCTCTCTCCCCTTGCTCTCGCTCTTTTTTTTGCACTTTATATATCTACCTCTCTTTCTCTAATTCTCTTTCTCTCTCCCTTCCTTTCCGTAGTAATGTATTGTTATTTCTCAGATGATTATCATCTTTCTCTCTCTCTCTCTCTCTCTTTCTCTCCCCTTTCCTCCCTTTCGCGACTCTTTCTCTTTCTCTTTGTCGCTCTCCCGACCTCTCTCTTGCGCGCAACTTAAGAATTATCTAGTCACTAGTTTGTATTACTCTAAATACTTCCGTGAATATACTTTGCACTGGGGGTGCCTTACCGAGAGAAGAGAGTTTGTGGAAGGTGGACAAAAGCGAGAAGAAAAAAAACGGGTGTACGTAAAATGCAATTTGTTTTCTAGCGTTACCGTTGCGATAGACGAGAAGAAGAGAAAACAGTAAGGACCCTGCATGGAGGGGTGGGAAGGGGTATGGGTAAAGGAATATTACGCGATGTCGCACCGATTCTTCTTCTTTGCCGAAAGATCACGGGAATCGATCGCCACAACATTGCCATAACATTATTACGCTTAAATCGATACGAAGATCCTGATAGTAAAGGCGTAATCACAACACGCTGTGCACGTGCAGCTTTAACAATATATATATATACATACATATATATACATATATATATATA
>NW_012026896.1:975989-981144 GCF_000956235.1 Wasmannia auropunctata | reverse complement strand
GGGGGGGGGTTGTAGAATTCCGCGATCGCTCGATTAACGCGATTATAATCGAGAATCGCCGTCACCCACTGGACCTCGATGTAAAAAAAAAAAACGTTGGCAATATGGGTTTATTATTATACTTCGTCGTGTAAGTTTTACGTTTTTAAGTGCAAGACCGCTGCCAAATAATAGAGAATAGCGTGTAACGTGTGTTACGAAGTTACATCTCCATGAAGTCAGTAGCCGTATTTTGTAGTTTCTAGCTTATCGTTCATTTCTCAAGAACGCCCTTTCGCGAGAGAGAAAGAGAGAGGGACGGAGAAAGAGAGAGAGAGAGAGAGAGAGAGAGAGAGAGAGAGCAAAACGAGAAAGGGGGAGAAAAAAAGGAAAGAAAGGGAGAGAGGGATGAGGATAAAAAGAGAGGAACAGATCGGGTGTAAAGACAGAAAATGACAGGAGCAAACACAGATGTACGTTAAGTGAAAAGGGGAAAGGAAAGGGAAAAGGAAAAAAAAACGTTTTCGAGTCTTCGAAGTACCTAAGTCAAGTTATTACGCCGTCATCAGTTATATTATGAGAATTAAACTATTGAAAAAGATTAAAAAAAGCGTATAAGTAAAGCAGAGTTCTCTTTAGGTCCGTATAAATATATATATATAAATATAAATATACACATATACAATAGGACTTCTCTCTCTCGTTTGAAAAAGGCTTTAAGAGGCCTATTTATTGCACCTTATTCTAGTCTTAAGCACTCTATATGCCTTACACTGCCAAATAATAAAGACGCGTATTGTTACGTATACCTTTGTGTTACACACACACACACACACACATACACACACACACACACACACACACACACACACACAACATAAAAACGTTGCACCATCGTTATACAGTACCATCACTGTTCGTCCTCACCATCGTCGTGGACCGCCACGACGCCGCCGTCTTGTCGCGCTCGTCCTCATCTTAACTCCACCTGCCGTTTCGACATTTTCTCGCCGCCTCGTACTTCGAACTTCTTTGCGAGCTCCTTTCGGATCACACTTTAAGAGTCCGCGTCGTTACGCTCCCTTTACCCTTCGCGCTTAGATAATGCACAAGAAGGACAAGTTATATAACTTGTAACTTATAAGTTGTACTTATAAGTTAATTAATTTCACGCAGAAGATCTCGATCGAGCGAATCCCTCCTCCTCCCCTCTCTTCTCCCGAGAGGAGACCGTTAACTCGAACGACCGTACTTCCGTACAATTCGCGAAACTCCTATCACGACACCCGGTTCTCCAGGAGAGAGTATTTATTTAACGAGCAAAGGGAGACCCGGAGATGTTCTGTTAGACGTACAAATACAAACCGACGCGAAAGGCTCGGAGAGCCCTTTGGAGTTTTCGTCTTTAACAAAGTCAAATTATGAAACGCGTTTGCGACACACTGCGAGTTCACGTGCGGGTTTAACGTGCACACAGATTGGGTCAATCGCCCCTGATCCAATTTCGTTTGTTCGATTTCTTTCTGGTCCAGAAAATAAATGTCGCGAATAGAAGGTTCGAAAAAAGAGAGAAGGAACAAATGATTGACCCGAGATTAAATCCTCGATATACATACACAAACGACACACACACACACACACACACACACACATACAGACACACGCACGTACGCACGCATATATATATATATATATATATTCCCCATTATTCGCGATCGCGTCATTTCGCCATTGTGGACCTCGTTTCCGTTTCCTTCTTCATCATCAGCAAAGAGCGTAAGTCATCCCGTCCCTTATTAAACTGACAAGAGCATCGAGAATATTTTTATGCGCCATTAACGCGTTTCTTATATTGTATCTATGTACTTAAAAAAAAACCGCATTTCTCTCGCGCAGTGTATTAAAAAAAAAATAAAAAAAAGTATCGCGTAGCTGTACCTCCGACGATTATGTCTCGAACACGGTTTAAACTAACGAAGACAAACGACTTATGCTGCGATACGCTGGAGGGTCGTTTCACGGGACGATCCCGATTGGGAGAGAATGTACAGGATGTGTTTCCCGGGAATCCTCGACTTTAATTTTAACGACAGCGGGCTCTTCGACGAAATCCTTTCACAATCCTTTTCACAGTTTCTTTCGCCTTGACGAAAAGAGAAAAGTCGTCGTATATTTTCTACGTATTTTTCTTTCAAACATCTCGATTATTAAATCTCATATAAAAAAAAAGAAAGAAAATCTACTTGAAAATAATGAAAAAATAATATTTCGTGATTTACGTTTTGTTGCTGATTATTAATTTTTAATAATAAAATTTTGCTAGCAATTAATTCGTTTCATCGATTGACAATGAAAAGATCGAGTCGCAATTTTCAAATAAAAGGAGAGAAATAATTATCGGTTCCGCGACATAATTCACACGATTTGGTTGAGAGGGGATTCACTGTGGATTATAGGAAATCGAGGGAACCGAGGTCGTTAAAGTTAAGGCTCAAGATCGAGGCTTCATCGCGAGTCGCACAGCTAATAACCGACGCGAAAAACCGGTGTCGACCAGATTGTTTCGCGTCGCCAGAGTTTATATTCTTGTCCGTGTGTGTCGATAATATACATAATAAGAATTTATTTGTAAGCGAAATAATTCTCTCACCGTTTCCGAGCCTTGTAAATCCGCCAGAGCTGCTGGAAAGTTCTAAGAAAATCAGCGTGCTTTCACTTCTTCACACTTCTTCTCACTTTCGTAGGCTTTCGGGCAAAGGAAAAGGAAATAAAGGAGGAAAAAAAAGAAACCGTCGGTGTATCCGTTGTCGTTTGAGACGACCGATATCGGTATTATAAAAAATCGGCTCCGCCGATCGTCGTCCGCACACGCGTTTTTTTCCTCAAATATTATATAGGCGAATATTGTTAATTATTACAGAAACGCGAGTGCGGATCGCGGATGTGAGAGCCCTGGTTCGCTCTAATTCCTGGGCCCGGTTGCATCCCGGGCCAAGTCAGAGTCCAACTCTCGTGCGCGATTAACGCGCGATAAACCATCGTGCGTGATGACTACTATATAAACGTCTTCGGGTGCGTTCCGTTTCATACATAATGCGTATCATTTTATCCTTGTTGTTCACTGAATGTTAAACAAGAATAAAATGATACATGTACGTATCATGCATGAAACTGAACGCACCTTTACAGTCCGATAATCGTTCTCCATCTCCAGAAAAAAAAAAGAGAAAATTAATTAAAGAGAAGGGCATTGGAGGATGCAATTTATTGTCTAAGAACGGACAAACGTGCCAAGCCCTCTCGCATCTCCGTGTTTAGTTTATCAATTCAGGAAACGACAGACAAAATGGAAGAAAATGAGACCGATCTCTGCTCGAGATCGAGATGCAATCGGGCGGCTTCAGTGGTGCAACGTCGAGCGATGCACTCGCGGGCCGTTCGTCGTTCGGCCGTGAGACCCGATCGAACTGGGTCCTCGAATTTCAACGTCCGCCGCGGAGATTCGATTCGACGTCGTGTGTGTGTGTGTATGTGTGTTGTGTGGTGTGTGTGTGTGTGTGTGTGTGTCGTAATACCTACACACGACGCGATATTAACCCGCTGGCGGTCATCGCGAACGGGTATTTCTCATAGTTCCACTTCCGGTTGCAGCGGAGATTATTGCGGAGGTCACCGGCTGGCGCCGGTGCGTTAATACGCTGCGGTTGTTGCGTATAACAAATGGTCCCCCCTCGTATGCGTGTGTATGTATGTGTGTGCGTGCGTGTGGCGTGTGCGTGGGTGGGTGGATGTGTGCGTGTATCTCTTCCGAACATTAATGCGTTTCTCGAGCAGTCATTCGTTTAAAAAAAAAATGTTCCTTTTTTTTCGCTCGTTCGAATAAAAACTCTAAAACGTCTTTGTAAATAGCGTTAAGTATATATATAACAAAATAGTACGCTTCCCTATAAAATATAGTTATATATATATATATATATATATCTCGAGCACGCGATTGGATCTTTCGAAGGAGCCAACGGGTTAATATCGCGTGTCACGATCCGCGACAATTTTTACGGATAATTCTCTCAGGATCTTGTTAACCCACGCGCTTCGCGATTCCTTTCTTTTTATTATTTTTTTATTATTTTTTTTTTATGATTGATGAAACGCTCACCTCTCTCAGGCGGTAGCGTGGAGGACACCGGACACGAGATTCGCAGGAATCCGACCGAATGCCGGAAATGAGAAGAGACGTCCGGGGATTCTTCGCGGGGGGGGGGGATGTCGAAAGCGTCTCTCTTCCGCTATAACATCTCACGCTACCGTGTCTCACGTACGAAGTAAGAATCGACCTTCGATCGATCTCGAAAAGAGAAATTCGCCGCGCGCGAGAAGCGTGTCAAATGTTGTACAGTAATCACACCGATTATCGAGCTACCGATCTAATCAATTGTAATAAGTCATTTACCTCTGTGCGTCGGTGTGTGTTTAATCGTCTAAACACGGTGAATGCGCGCGCGAATTTAATTTATTAGGCACCTGTGTGCGAGGGGCAAAAGGGGGAGGGGGAGTTTAAACGCTTTCAATAACATGATGTATCTCAATAAACGTTGATGATCGTTTTACAGACATTGAAAACATGGCGTAATTTCTTTCGTGTTACATAGGCACACTTTTTAATTACCGATCACCGTCGTTTAATCGGGATTAATCCCCCGGGCGGGTCCCGGGTAAACATCCTCGCGTTAACAGCAAAAAAAAACGGAATAATCGGTGCTGTGCCGTCGCGAATCGATCGGAACTGAAGGAAGCGAACTTACGCACTTACAATTAGCGCGACACTCATCTCGTTTTCGCATCTTCGATATTCGCGACCGGAATCCGAAGGATCAGGCGCGAGGGCTTGACGAAGCCTATGGCAATGAGAGAGAAGAGGTCCATCGAGGCAGGGACATTCGGGGGAGCCGACCTCGCACACGACCGATTTCTTTTCCCCCTCCCCTCCTCCCTCCTCTTAAATGTCTACTCGACACTTGACGCGCGTACATACATACACGTACACGGAGAGAATTTTTTTTTAAATTTATCCTGCAAATCACGTTAATTGTGGGACAATATAGTATTTAGGCAAATTTTACTGTGCACTACAATAAATTTTACTGTAAAATCTTATTGTAGTGCACCTGTCTCTTAT
>NW_012026896.1:836694-975969 GCF_000956235.1 Wasmannia auropunctata | reverse complement strand
GACGTGTGCTCTTCCGATCTATTGTAGTGCACAGTAAAATTTGCCTAAATACTATATTGCCCCACAATTAACATGATTTGCAGGGTAAATTAAAAAAAAAATTCTCTCCGTGTATATACCCACGCCCGTGTCTATATATGCACATGTACAGATGTACATACGCACCTACCAGTTAATTATAGCGGCTTCGATCTCGAGGCGGAACTCGAGATTAATCCAGTTCCGAGTTGCTTGCTCGTTTAACGAGGTCGGAAAGAAAACGTGAGTATTGCGAAGAAAGGGCCGTATAGAGAGCTGTAAGAAGGCTCGTTTAAAAAAAAAAGAGCGAACGCGCGCGGCAGCGAGATAATTTATGCGATGTGCCGGACATATGTGGAGTACGACCACGCTGTGCGATTACTGAGAATTCGTTCGTCTATAGCTCTCTCAGAGGTCTCATCCGTTGTTATCTAATTTTACGGGAGATATCGACGAGGGGATGTGCGGCGAGAGGTGTCGTCGATTGTAAAACTACTTAATTAATTAAGCAGCGAGTAAAATGAAACACGTATTATTTATTGCGGTTAAAGTGTGGTGAATTTTAGGGAAGTTATATGCAATTATCGTTTCGCCGAGTGCAAGAATAAGAAGTTAATTAATGAAGAGTGAGGGGAAGAAAAGGGGGAAAAAAACCCGGGAAAAAAATGAGGAATTTGTTTCTCACGACGGTGCAATCAATTAACCGAGTGTGAAGAGAGAGAGAGAGAGCGATACCTTATATACAATAATCATACGAACATTAAAATTAAAATAGAGGTAAATGAGTGTGGGAAGAATTTAAAAAATTGTGGATTTTGAACTTGCGAAAGTCTAATTAACCGTTAAATAAATAAAGTACACGATTATTCACAGCTGTCGAACGAGTGTGAATCGATTCTCGTTTTTTTCTTTTTTTTTTTCGTTAGTTTACCACTTGGCTTTCGAGCTGCACTTTTTCGAATAGTCGTTCTCCACCGCTATCCGCCGTCTTTTTTTTATGTTTCCGATTACTTTCCCCATTAGATGCGCACAAAAAGGTCAAAGTAGTTTTTAACGCACCCGATTCTTCAGTCGTTCAGTTTTCCACGATCTACGCGCGACGGAGATACACGAGAGATATCTCTACGTCTCGAAAAGCCAGACGCATTGCTGGATACACATAGCAAATTACACATATACACACATATATATACATATATATGTATATATGTGTATGTATGTACAAGTAATTATAAATAAAAAATATGGATATATAAAATGCGAATATAAATATGAACATAAATGCAACTATAAATATGAACATATGAATATATGAATATAAATACGAATATACATATGAACATAAATATATAAATACAAAGACAAATGCGAATATAAGTACCTATATATATACATATATATATATATATAAATACAATTACAAATATAAAATAGATATATATATATATATATTACAATTACCTATCATAAATAAAAAAAAGAAGTCGTCCCGTTGTAATTAATGCAGTGAAATATTTCGCGTTAAATAATCGGGACACTTATTTTTTCTTTTTCTCCGCATAGTTATTACTCCCTGTCGAAGCAAATAAAGTACAGATGCATGCATTTCGCTTGACCTAGGAAATATTTTACAGCATTCATTAAAATGGGTTTACTCTCTTGTATCTATAATAGAGGATATATCTTAGAAGTCGCGTACCTCATCTGAAACCTCATTAACCCACGAAAAACTCGTTAACTATGCAATTATGTGTCGTCGAAAAAGTTAAAGAATTTTGGCGAATTAGGCTTCGTGAATGTACATACCTTAAAATAAATATACATAAATCGCGTGTTGCACGGCCGACGTTCGGTGAATTTTAACAGAGAGATTATTTATTTAGGAGCCCAGTCGCGCCAAAATTATTTAATGCTGCAAATCAAAAAATGAGACCAAAGTTCAGTCAACTTAAAAAAATCTGACTGCATTTTCAATGTCGTCGAGAGTGCGCATCCGAGGCACACACCCAATACACACACATGTACGAATATACATTCATATATATTCATGTACATGCGCGCGCGGATTATATTAATTCATAAATAATGTAACTTTTAACGTACTTAAGGAAAACCGATAAACTGATTTTTGAGATTTATGCTTATAATATATTTCCTCCTCGAAGAATATACGCAATTACCCACACGTTGATAATTTCGTATAATAATCGTTGATAAATTGCGACTTTAGAATATAGCGATTGATCTTCGTAAAGCGACCGACGCAAAAGCAATTGCTTTTTTTGAGAGATACGAGATTTAGGTTCGTCTAAGCTTAAAATTTATATAGCAGACGATTGACACGTTGATTACCACGTTGCATTATCGCGATAATCTCTGACACGTTACTGTAATTAAGGAATTCGACTTACTTTATATTTTCCCGAGGAATATCGCGCTCTTTAAACCGCGAATCCGATCGCCTTTACAACTTTTCTAATCCGGCAAAGTATTCAGGAAACAAGCTGACGTTATTCAACATCATTTTGACATCAAAATGACGACAAATAATATCAGCTTGCTTCCTGGGTATTTTGCGTTCCTCCCGCCTGGAATCAACGTGTTAATGACACAACGTATGTTAACGTCTCGATGATAGTAATCCGCGAGTTCACTTAGCCGTAGCTTAAGATTTAGTTTGTTACTAGAAAGGAGAACGGGGGGGCGAGAGATATAGTGTTCCACGCTATCGCGCGCGATCCTTATTTGTTACTTATTAAATAAGCTTCGACGGTAGTATGTAAAAATGTAACGGAAACAGGACGAGGGGACGTTGAGAGTGTAATAATCTCGAAGACGAATCTTCCACCGATACATCCATGTGCGTATAAATGCATGGCCTCTCGCAAATGGCTCCTCTCTGTTGTAGATCTTGGATCTAACGCGCAAGCTGTGCTTGCAAGCCGCGAGTTTGGATGCTTAAAGCGACGCATTTGAGTCATTTTTTAAGCGAACAATTATTTTTCAGGAGCAAAAATTTCAATATTACTGTTTCAAGCGTAAAAAATATCCATTTTATGAATTCGTGTTTTTAATTATATTTAATGATTTAACATTCGTTTTTTTCTTATTTCTATTTATCTAACTTAATATTTGCAAGAAGCAATTGAAAATTGAGAGAAATTAATGATTTTTCTTTCATTAAATCGCGATTAATTAATATATGTATAAAATTTGTGTTATGTCTTATTTTTTCATTTTAGATTGAAAATTAAAGATTCTTTCGAGGTCGATTTCTAATCTTTAAAAACTCAAGATCTCTTGTTCGTAAAAATTGAGCAACATTTTATAATTTACATACGGAAAACAGAGTTTTCGACTTAAATGCTCCGCGCGATGCAATAACGAATGCATTCGTCTCCAACGTTGTTTCACACGTGAAAGCGATCTCGCGTTGGTTGGCCATGCAGAAATGCGATCCTCGTCAAGTTCAATTGTTTTCAAGTTACGAACGAGAGTTACGAGAGAAAGAAAGGGAGAGAATGTGTGTGTGAAAGGGAGGTTCCTACATGTCGCTCGACGATGTCACCGCTGCTAAAATCGGTAGTCCGATTTTCCTCGAAAGCAACAATGATATTAAATACATACATATAAATATATATATATATATATATATATATATATATTATGTATATATTTATATATATGCATACGTTAACGAACTTGTAACTACACACACGATTACACAACTAGAGAACAATTCTATTATCTTGTAAGAATTACTTATGCTAGGACCTCTGTACAAACTATTAACAAATCCGTAAAAGGAAGAGAAAAACGCTACTGTGTATAAGAACAGAATATTTATAAGAAACTAAAAGAAAAGATATCTTTCACTACTTTCAGCACTACTTTCAACATAATCATTGTAATAGCCACTCTATTTAAGGATCGTTGAAAAAAAAAATGAGAGAAAGAAATGAAAACCACGGATTTCGTTATCACACAGCTCGAGCTTCGTGCGAATTTTCCCCGCTTCCCTGCCCTATAGTATAATAATAAACGAACTGACTTCATGGAGGATATTTATACGACCGTAAGAAATATCCTGCTGTAAAGCAAAAGGAGCGCTATTGAAAATAATCGCGTAAGAAATTATTTTTCTCAATGTTAATTCTTGACGGAGAAAACGCGTTACTTTCTGTATATTCCGCTGGGCAAGCCGACTTTCACCGCGCCGCGTGTGGCACGCGAGTCATTTGTCGATTTTGATTGTCGAGCATCTTGATAATCCGCCTGTCGAGATAAGATCAAAGCAAGCGGAGGCCACAGTGGTGACGTTAATGAACTTTGTTAAAGAACGAATTGTTTTACACGCTCCAGGCGAAGCGCAACGTCGGTTTCCACATAAAAAAAAATAAATAAATAAAACATCATACTAACAATAAGTTACAGAGTCGACAAATGAGCGCTGCTGAACTTCAGAATCCGAAATTATCGAAGTTTTAAGAGATTTTTATGTACTTGCCCGAATTAGGAGATGGGACAATTATTATTGAATTAAAAAAATAATAGTATATAATTGAAACCTATACACTCTAGTATCATTTATTTGACTGATTTTCATTGATCTGTAATTATAGATAAACACATACCTCTCATAACGTCCTGTGAGGATTTTCTTTCAAAATCAGGAATGATCTTTAAATCCAAACATTTTGCAAAGTTGCACACACGCACATACACAATTAAACCGAGTTTGTTACACTGTAGTAAAAAGTATGCTACTGCAACTTTATTTTTCAACTTCTCATTGCAGCTTAAAAGCTTTGCAAGTGTCAGAAACACTCCGCGAGAGTTTAATTGCGAGAAACGTTAATAGTGCCGTAACATTAGTAGCCAAATAGCGGGAAGTTTTGCGCAAAAAATATTTGCATCTTCTGAAGTCCATGACAGCATTATCGCGTGCGTCTATTATCTGAGAAAGCCGAATACGGGCTTCGTTTGGCCGAGCTTATTTTCCTCTTCCAGTCCTTTCATAAGAACTTCGTTTAGCCTGAGACTGATATCCTTTCCAACCTGTAAAACCATAGATCCAGATTCAAAGACAAATTCCATACAAAAATTTTTTTTTAAAAGCTACGCTTTTAACAGTAGCGTATGATAATCAACATATACGGAGCTTGTGTTATCACCTGCAACATCTTGATCAAGGTGCCAGGCAGCAAGCTGCCGTATCCCAGCTTGATCACGGACGTCACCTTGCCGTTCGGCATCGCGGACATGAGGATACTAGCGATGCTGCAGGACTCCTCTTCCGACGTTGGATCTATCACGAAGTTGTCTCCGATCTGTCAGGGGAAACGTTCACTATTTTTACCGTAGCAATTAACGTCTTCATTAATTGAACGTTGAATCTTAATTGCCGAAAATGTAAAATAAAATAAAAATCAAAGCAAATAATAAAAAATTACAAGACAGAAATCGTGTCTTTTTAAAGAAATATTTAAAGCAATTTATAAATGTTTTCCTATCGTTCCTTAGATAAATGTATGCTAGAAAAATATAGCCTGATACGAACTTATTTTTTTTTCAACAATGACTCAAGATTACATACCTTGCACACTGTCACTACCAACGGATAATTCGTAACGTCCAATTTGATACAGTCGTAAGGATCGTCCGACACTTGAATGTCCGGCTCGCCACCGTCGAGCGTTGCCGTGATGACCCTCGGGATTTCAGTATTGTACAACGCCGCCTTCACCGCAGCGCCCACAGCATCGAACAAATTTCCGCCGCACTGCAGGATCTGGCGAGGAGAAGGTGAAGATGAAGGTAAAGGGCGATGAGGCAGAGAGCTCTAAGCACGACTTTACTTACGCCCGATGTTACTTACTTACCAAAATGTCCACGTACATTTTCCAACACTTCTTATGAGGTATTATACACAGCTGTTGCAAATCGAAGGCGTCCGGTGTCTGATAAGCCATGGAGAGGACGTTGCTGATCTCAGTCGCCAAATCGTCCCCGCCCTTGCCCTCGAACGCCGGTGTAGCGTTAGCAGAGCTAAGAAAAGGCAATCGAAAATATCACTTATAACATTCAACAGGTAATCGAAAGTCCAAGCCTAACAAATGCACGCGTACCAGTCCACAAAGAAGTCCAGTTTGCCCTCATCCGGCCTTTCGGCGTACGGTGTATCAATCTCCAGCTTCACGGCGACTAGTACGTCCGTAATATTGCCTATCCGTAGTCTCGCTGAGCCATGCGCGTGCTTCATCAACCTGGTCTCGATCTCGATGGGACGGTACTGATATCTGGATCGACCGTCATTCCTCAAGTCAAGCTGAAATTAACAAATCAATTGTTAGTATGTATTACAATTAATGTAATACCGAGTAAGCAAAACGTTAACGGTATACTAACAGATTTGAGCAGAATAAATTTGACAGTTTGGCAAATCGTCTTAATTACTGGAACTCATAATTGATAGATTTATCAATAAGGCCTATCACATAATCTAGATCTAAGTAGATTGCCAAGAACTTGTTGTACCATGATCATTTAAATCAAGTATTCCATTTGAATGATTATAAACTAACAAACTCTTGGTTCCTGTACAACCAATCTGCCATTATATTCTTTTAACAGATTCTGTTATATTTCTGCTAGCATTTTATTGAGAAAATTTGTAGTAAATGCTTTAGTGCATCTGTTTTCTTTTTCAACAGATTTAATTGTTTGGGTGTACGTAAACAGAAAAATGTTCTTCAAATAGAGCATAAATTTTTATCTATAATAAATTAGCTAAAATAGTGCCAGAAATATATACCTAATTATTAAAAGATCAAATTAATGTTTTGTGACAAGTAAATGCTAGCGAGTATGGAAGTTTTTATGGGATCGTCAGAAACAATTGTACATACATGCAGACAATCGTGTCAAATAAATACTCACGTCGACTCCGTGAATAATAAACGTCTTCTCGCCCAAACTTAAAGGAGTCTCGGCCATCTCGCAGAAATTTACTTCGTCAATCTAACGTCAATTCTAACTCAAAAATGCGATCATGAATGTAAAATACTTGTTGTGTTTATATTGCGCTGAAACAGCATGACATAACCTCACTCAAGAGAAACACGTGAGCAGAGAGAATGGGAGCGACCAATTGCCGACCATCCCGGTCTTTTATTTCATGTGGAACCTCACCTAGCGCCAGTACATCCATTTTTTTAATGAGTACTACGTAGCTACATCCACCGACGAGGTGGTATTACAGACGGTCAGTTAATCCCAACTCTAAATGTCTTTTTAATTAATTTTTAATTTAATATTTCTAGTAGTATAAAATACGTGCAGATAGATTTACGAAGGCATTGTTCATAAAAATGTAGTTTCAGAATATTTGAAGTTGAATTAAAATTACACTGTCGAGAACGATTTTTGATCAAACTTTGATTAACTTAATGATTAACTTAAATAACATCTGTATTTCGTTAAGATGGATAGAATTATTAACCTCTTCTCTGGCCGGCCACAGGCAAATTTTCGTTTTGCTATCAACTGGGCCCAGGGGTAATTGAAGAATAATGACAAGTATGTAAAGTAGCTTGAATTTAAAAAAATCTTAATACTCGTGTTAGATTGCTTCTTTGAAAAATAAAGAGGAGCTTCAAGAGTACACGTCTCATAAAAGAGATTTAACATTAATAATTTATTACTAATGACATTTATTAGCAACATCATGTTTCTTACTCTTTAGTGAAGTTTAACGATGTTAAATGTAACTATACAAGGTATAAGTAGCGCATTTTTTATATTTATATAGGAGACTTGTCGAAATCGTTTACATAGAATTGATTACCCTTCGTTTTGTACAAGACACTTAAATCTTTAGTGTCGGGATACATGCTCGGCCTGGAAAATGTGATTTTGAATCCACCATTCCTCGTCCAGTTCTGTGCAAAGGAACCAAATAATATGTATACAAAATATACGCTGCGTGTCTTAATAAAGTAGTGCATTCGGTATGTTGAAAATAGATATCTTTGTTACGATTACCATTTTGTTGTACTTCAGATGATAATAGAAACAATAGACTGCAAAGAGGCCCATCATGCTTCTGGTTAGAACGCGTCGCGTTACGTACGCCGGTACGTAACCCTGTAAAGAAGTGGAAACCATTAATCCTTTTGCATCTTATTGTTAGGCCCACGGTTTCACAATTCATGGCTAAATCGATCTCAAACCGAAGTTTAACTCGCTTTACCTTCTTCTAATCTAAGAATTATGTTCATTTCTACCAATGTAGATTAACTTTAATCATTGGTTTTATTTACTTTTTATCTTGTTCTAATTCTTAAAAGTAGAAAAAGATAGAAAATAAGTTAAACCCGGATTAAAGTTAATCTACCTTGGTAGAAATGGACATTAGAAAGAGATAAACAGTAAATTAAACCGAGATTAAAGTTAATTTGTGGAACCGGGCCTTCAGCGCATGCACATTATCAATTGAATCTCTCTCGTTATTACTATAAGCGGCTCCAGCATGTTCTGGAATTTGTTCCCAGGCGCCATGTAGAGCCGCCTGATCGGGTTGTACATCTGTTCGTAGTAGCCCTTCGGTACCACCGGCTCCTCGGGCGCGAGCTTCTGCGCGTCCAGCCACTTCTTCCTCCACGCCCGCTCCTCGTCCGTCATCCCCAGCATTCGCTCCCTTTCCTGTCCCACGCGGCGCTTTATGGACATGGGCCTCTCCGCCGGCGTGGCACTGGTGTCCGGGATCTCTGGCACTCTTGAGGAAGCAAATGTGCAACAAATTGCGGTAAATTGCAATAAAAATTATTTAAAGCTACTGCCAACTGTATAGAGACTAAGAGCATCTTTCATATCACTTCTTTTATAACCAACAGAGAAAAGCTGAGTATACGTGAACTCTGTATGTTGATCACATGACTTTGAATAACAAAGAAATTTATGCAAATGAGATCCGGCTGCTTTTCGTGATTTTTCATGATAAATTCTTTTGCGACAGCCGAGAATCTCTCAAGTTTTAACGTCACGTCAAAGTTCCTGGTGGATGAAAACTGATGTATATATGCAGTCAACATCTGAGTTCTCGCATTCTTGGATCGTCACATAATTTATACATTGTACAGTACGGGATTTGATAAATGTAATAAAAAGAATATCGTACCGCGCCATGATTGTCTCGATTACGTGAGCCTCAGGATTTTATAAACACCGATCTTTTCCAAACTGAATATTTCCAGAGAGGTTAACTCCGTTTACGTGCACTGCTGTTACATCACTGATCCACACAGAGAGGTCGTAGGAAGTTCATCTCGCGCCATCTCGTAGAACTTGGTCTTTTTTAAATTTAAATGGACAAAAATATAATGACAAAAATAATGCGTGTAAATAAAACAATTTTGAGCGACCTCGATCAAAGTCCGATTAGCTAGTCGGTTAATTAATTTATCAAACGATCCCTATATTGTATTAACGTGGCTAGAACTACTTATTTTTGTTTGTTATTTATTGTGTTGGAATTAAGAACGATTAGAGATGCGACAATCAATTATATATACAAAATTACACATTATTTAATTAGGAATTAAACAAATTGTATATAATATATATTTAACTAATAATTATTTAATGAGAAAACTCGATAATTCAAAATGATGATATTAATCCTTTTTTCCATATGTTGAAATATGAATAAAGAGCAAGAGATTATAATAATTCTCTATATCCATTATAATAAAATACAGATGTTATTTGACAAATTAATCATCAGATTAAGTTAATCGATGTTTAATCAAAATCGTTCTCAACAGTGAAATTTTAATTCAACCTCAAATATTCTGTAGCTCTACATTTTTATGAACAATGCTTTTGTAAATTTATCTACACGCATTTAAAACACTTTTATACTTAAAAATATTAAATTAAAAATTAATTCTTATTAATTAAAAAGACATTTAGAACTGAGAAAAACTATAAATTGTCACGATAAGTTACAAAGTAACATAAAGACAATAAAATTGCATAAAAAATGGCGTAATAAATGTTAAAGGGAATAATATAACAATAGAAAAGTAGATTTCACAATTCGGGAAATGACGATGGTATAAATCGATACGTTTTGGTCGTAGTTATATCATTTATTTATTTATTTATTTAATCGACTCTCTCGCAGTATATTTGTTCATTCATATACTTTATCTTTCGAAAATCAATTATAAGTGTCATCTATTATCTAGAGGGTATAGGTAGGTAAGTTACAGGCATTTTTTTTCACAGTATTGACTCTATATACTATCCAGATGAGACTAAAATCTGTATCTACAAATATATTATCTCGTATCTCGTATGTGTGTACAGGGTGTCTCGCAACCGTATTTTACTTCCTCCTAACGACAGTTACGAGCGGCGTTTCGCGACGCCGTGTGGCTTTAAGTGTGGCTAATTAAAAGTAAAACTAAGCGCGCACGGTAATAATTCGTGGACGAGTTGCTCCCGTACACCCGATGACGTACGTTCAATTTTCGTTACAATTTCGTCGCACACGAAGTGATAATACAACTGTAGCGATCGATACGCAATAATTCTCATTTGAATCCTCCCGAAACCGCGGATATCTTTGTCAGCAAAGTTTTTGCCTCCCGCGTTCCTCTCTCAAACGCACTTCCTCAATTTCGTCTGTTTTTTTCTACGGTTTTTTTTGCGATATCTATTGTCAAGAGAAAGCAGACACCTTGTATACATATAGTATACATAAATTTATAATATATATATAATGTGGACCAGAAAAGGCGGAATCTATACAGCAGGGATGCGTAGACAAATTTGGGATCAAATTTTCCTTAACGAATACAACAATTCGAGCATATGACATATTCTTATCCTTAATTTTAATACAAAGTATTAAAACTGAATTTTACTTTTAATTTTAATATAAAGTACTAAAACTTAAGTAAACTTAAAGTAAGATACTTAACGCGAAGAGACGTTAAGAAAAGAATTATCTCAAATTCGAGGACACGTCCCTCTCGTCGAGTCACTTTCATCGCCTCAGGTCCGCTCTGTATGTATATTTAATAACATCTTTTATTTTTCTATATATATATATATTTATATCTCAATATCTCATTTCTCTTTTCTCTTTCCCGTGTGGGAGTCAATAAATATATTTCTTTTATTCGAGTCCCAAGGGTAGAAAGAAATCGTCGTCCAGTTTCTGGAGTGAGAGAAGTAAGTCGTGTGTGTACACTCCCCTCCCATCGGGAGAGCTTTGGTTTCTTTCTTTCCTTCTTTTCTTTCTTTTTTTTCTTTTTTTTTTATAGATCAGTTATACGATATTATACGTTAAAAGTAGATTTATACTTGATTTGACACATATGATTGAGGTTTCGAGCAAGTTTTGTCCGCTGCTTAGCTCGCATCTCACAGCCTAGAGGTGATTTAAAGATCCAGAGCGCGCGGCCCCATTTTAAATGGAACGCGCCGCAAAACGCCGCCGCTATATACCCCGACAAATGCCAAGCCCGCAGGTATTTACTAACTCGTTAACGGCCGACAACGTACCTCCGCCGCCCGCGATTCACGGTCCGAAGGTGCGACGAAAATATTTCTCGCAGAAGAACTTCTTACCGCGTTTAAAAAAAAAGTTTAATATTGGAAGTGCCAAATAATTACTTATTTTGAGTATCAAAAGCTTGCTAGCGCTTTTAATATCCAAAGTAAATAATTATTCGACATTTTTCTAGTCCAATATTAAATTTTTATAAGGGAGAGATAAGTGCTCCGGGAATATTCGGACAGGCTTCTCCGAAGGATATTCTTCGGAGAGTCCTTTGGGAACATCGTTTCGGAACGTTCTCGCGAAGACGAGAATATCTCGCGATCGATCTCGGATCTTCGATCGTCGAATGTAATCTTGCGTTTTTCCGGAAGGAAGGACATTCTCGCGCTTCGCATCGCTGCTCGAAATATGCTGCAGAAACAGAACAATATCTCCAACGATATTCAGATATTCTCCGTCTTGATCAAACGGATAAGACGGAACGGGTATATGCATTCGCGATACGACACTCTCGCCACGCCTCAAACAGCTATATCTTATCTTCTATTTTGCAGCAGTGGAAACTCCTTTATAGCCAAAGTATTGTGCGCATTTTTTCTTTATCTATTCACAATTGGTATTCGCAATACGTGTGTGTATGTGTGTGTGTGTTTCACTGTGTCTTCCGCCACACAGCTCGCTCGTTCAGTCTTTTGCGATCTATCTTCTAACGAAATGCAATTACAAGAAATGGAGATACGGAGTATCCGGAACGCTAAGTCCCAAGTATTATTCTGTTTCCGCGAAACGGACGTGAATCGCCGGGCCGCCGGGCGCATCTCCGGCCGCTGCCGATAACACGCACTATCAGCCGAATAGAATGAAAGCGGTGTGTGAGTCGTCTTTTATATACTCTATATCGAATTTCGCTATTAAACTATAGGGAGAGCGAAGGATCGCGGCGTGGCCAAGTCCGTCCCGGCTCAAAGTTTTCTCTAATTTTTGGCCTCGCACCATTTTCATTCTCGCCGGCCAAATATATATATATATGTACTCTATATATATATATATATATTATATATATCACACATACGCGTACGTTTGTGTGCCATATGGTCATTGTGCATTTAAAGTAAACGACATAGTAAAATATTAAAGCGGCAGCAGAGCACTGCAATACTGTTCGATTCTGTGTAAAGAAATCCTCGCGTTGCCTCACTTTCTATTCTCTCCTGCCCTCTTTGTATCCCTCTTTTAAATCCTCTTTACGATAAGCACGCGATCGTTTTTCCTTCTTTTTACCTACTTATGTTTATGTACAACGTGTGTGTAGCGATTTGTCCGGCAACTCGTTCTTATGTACTCGCAATAAACTTTCTCACAACGTCAACATGTCTCGTAATATATAAACTATGCAGTGCCAATACCTATCGAGTAAGATAAGTACATAAAATATATGCAATCGATAAGTAACGTAATAAAATTAATAAAGTTACGTGTCGTAAACATCGTGGACGAGAGAGAGAGAAAGATGTACGTGCATATATATATATGTATATATATATATATATATGTGTGTGTATGTGTGTGTGTGTGTGTGTGTGTGTGTGTGTGTGTAGGGAGAGAGGAAGATAATAACGTATGTGTATTGTGTTTCCTATATATTTAGAGTCTCTATGTACCCACTTCCGATACCTCTGTCGTGATGCAAATGTCGGTGTGAAGATATATATATATATATATATATATATATATATATATATATGTATCTTGAATCTTCACACCGACATTATATATATTGCTTGCATATATTCCGTCGAATTGGTGTTGAGAGACGAGCTCTTCGCTATGAGACAAGGATCAAATCGTGAAATATTCCTCCCCGTTGATACGACGCCGCTTTTACTCTCGTTCTTTCTCTCCTCTCGCTTCAGGGCACTCCGACACAATTCGAATCCGCGTCGGAGTCTACGAGGACAAAAGTGAAACAATTTAACGCGTGGGATATATATATATATATAGGAATCTCTTCCCCCCCTCCGTTAATGTAAATATTCTTCTTTGTCGCTACGCTAACGGGTTCGGCGGCGATAACGGTTCGCGCGCTCACCCGATTTTTTTAAATCCGATACACTTTCATATGGTATAATCAACGTTTTCACGTCCCTCCTCCTCTTCTCTTCTTTTTCGCTAGCTACAGGTATTGCAAGATAGTGCATGTACTTTACAATGAACAATGTGAATGTACATATACATATATATATATACATGTATGAGAATGCACCCGAAACCACCGCGCTTTTATTTCATCCCAAAATGACATCAGATTTTCCCTCCAGCGAAAATACGAGATAAGAATTCAATTCATTGTATATTGCAAGATTTTAAATTTTTAACATGGAGCTTCAGCTCATTCGATATATTTTATAATGAAAAATTTAGTAAAATCAAAAAATTAAACAATCGTTATCTGCATAAACTCTCAAAATTAAACTTGCCTGAACTCTGCGAGTTGAAGCTATTTTGAGAGTTATCAATTTTATAATTTTGAAACAATCATTTTAATATCCGCGATTGAGAAAAGATGCGATAGTTTCGGCACGTCCTATACACGGTCAAGACGACCGTTTTTATCACTTCGATCGTTAGTTGCAAAAATTTTTTTTCTTGACTGGCAGAAATCTGACAAGTCGTGGTGCGTAAATCATGCGTAAATCCTTAGCACAATGTAACTTATTCACGGACACTGATTAAGTAGTATTAAGTATCGATAAATATTACATTGAACGCTAGTCCCGCGGCTGTCTCTTCCTCAGTCTCTTCGTTGAGATTTTCGCTCGTGAACGAAAGCCCAAAGAAACTGAATCTCAAACGAATCAATAGAATAAATAGAATTTAGGGTCGCTCTGATAGTTAAAAAATTAAAATAAAATTTAATCGTTTTAGGAATAAAAGCGTTTCAAATAAAATTACTCGATTTTACTCGTCAGCGCTAAAAGGTAATTAATCGTCAGATAATATAAAAATTAAAATCAATTCCAGCTGTTTCAGAGACGAGACAACGACTTAAATCAGACTGATCTCTTCTTTCTTAACACTGGCGAAGAATTAAATTCACCGCAGTCTCGAGATAATTTAATAAAACGCGTCGATTTGTCGGCTAATGTGTCGAAGGAACTGAGAATTGCGACCGCCGGCGTGATCATTTCGCGCTCGCTGATTAATCAGGTATATCCAGAGAAGGCCTATCTAAATGAAGCGCGGCCGGAAACGGGGCTACGCGCGAAATGTGACATGCACACGACGACATTTAATGCGATTAGAATTTACTTTACATACGCTATAGCGCTATATATAATATATATATATATATATATATACATATATATATATATATTTGTTTTTCTTTTCGATGAAATTCGGTAAAGGATCGCCGCGCATTTTGGCATTGAGTCTTTCAGGTTGCACTCCTTGCGTCACGATTCAACTTCACTTGGTGTTATCGATTAAATGGTAGTGGCATCTTGGACCAGTAGGCCTTAAAGACGATACAAACGCGCGCGAATGTGTGTGTACGAATGTGTGTCTTGTACATATGTCCCTTGCGTGTGCGTGTGTGTGTATGTACGTAAAGATTTACCACGCGAGATTGGAAAAGAGAGCGGGATCACTTCTCGATCCCCGAAGGAAATGCAGTAATACTCGCGACATACTCGTCGTTTTTCTATTATCAAATACACACACACATATATATATATATAATTATAATAAAAGTCGGCACTATCCTAGGCTACTCTAGATTCACCTATATCAAGCAATAAAATTATATACGTACCTACTACTCTTATTCTTTTCCCTATTAACGACAATGCATGTAGAAAAATGAGCCTCTCGCGTCTTTGGTTAAACGCGAAGCATTTAGAAAGTAGTCTGGCAGTGGTTTCGTAGATGCTTCGACCTTAGCCTCGGACCAAATTTTGATTTTTTTCCCTCCCCCCGTTCTTTTGCCATTCTCTCTTACTCTAATTCTCTCCTTCGTGATTAGACGTGATTTTTAGCTATCAGTTTTGCAAGAAATTGAATCAAAGTGACGTTTACTCGGGACTCGTCTTATTGAGCTACAGTTTTTTGTTTGTTTGTACTGGCGATTTCCGAGAGGTGCACCAGTCTGTGCTTTGTCCGGCGAGCTCGGCCGAGCTCGATAAAAGTTGTCGAATTCGAATCTGAGCAGCCCTCGCTACGCTTCGTATGCGACCCCCTTTGACGCGTACCTGACACATAAACCCTCCGCACGTTCTACGTTTCAGAAATTCATTCAAAGAAAAACCTATCCTTTGGCATCATCGCTTTTGGCTTCATCATCGGACGATCGGTCGCCGCGGTCCACGTAAAAATCGGCTTCGGTGAAACTTCGTCTTCCGTGTTCGAGTATGAACGATCGTCGTCTCATCCTCTTCGCCTCAACGACTTTCAGAACGCGCGACTGCAAGCGACTGCGCAGACAATGGCACAAGAGCAGTATGTTCCTTAGGGTAGTGTCGTTTAGGTCACTGAGAAGTAAACTAGAGCTCTGCTCCCGCAAGGCAACGGCGTTAATTCCCGTCGCTTCAGTTCACGAGTAGATGGTGATCACCTCCCGTCCGCTACCCCGCACCATCAGTACCCTCTCCAAGCCTTCGGTGAGCACCTCGAGGAATTCCATATCTGATTTTCGGCAGTCAAGGAAGTTTAATTCGGTCTCTTTCATTTTTTTTTAACCATATTTTTCCGAAAATCTACCGCTAATTTTTTACTCTAAAATTTACTCTAAAAACTTTTTACTTATTATATTGATTATAGCTAGCAATTCATATCTTTGTAGTAAAAGCTAATAAATTTTTTTATAAATGATATATTTTTTTCACGACGATCGAAAGGATACAGTTAGATTCACGTTCCATCTTCGTGTCCCGGGGCGGTCCAGGAAGATTCAGGATGACCAGCTGAGCCTCGCTGCTCATTTTACGGATTACCTCGTTCAGCTTCAGCGAGGTATGCATACGCCTCACGTCACCCTCGTCGCTGTTACAAAATTATTATTATTATTATTATTATATATCATTCTATTGTTTGTTAAAAAGCAAATTTGACGTCAAAGTCAAGAAAGATGATCGCGACACTCACGGTGTAATCGTGGGTTTCTTAACCTCCGGACTTTGACTTTTGTTTTCTTGCGCTTCATTCTCGGCCTCCGCCTCCTTTGCATCCTTCTCCGTGTTCTCTTTATTTTCCGCCTTAGGCGAGCCGCCAATCAACTTTGTCTCCTCGTCATTATTCTCCTTAGCCTCCTCCTTTTCATTTGCTTCCTCGGCAGCGTCCAGCTCCTTGTTATTTAAATCGGTTTCCTGCATCAGCTTCGTGTCGTCGGTCACGTTTGTACTCTGGTTACCCGGTTCCTGGAATCTCACCTTCGTCGGCACTTTGGCGTCCACGTTGTGATGGTGATCTACGATCGCCTGTACCTGGTATAATGATAACGCGATTGAGCGAATAAGCGAGCATCTTCAGCCTGTGCAGTAGGAGACAGTCGGTCGAGAGGTGACTAATAATCTAGCATTAAAGCGCTATGGCCATCAAATCAATACTATCTATATAAGCGATCGTGCCAATGAAGCCGAAACTGAGAGACGCGGGGAGTTCCTCAGATCATGATGGACAGGAAGAAACAAACCGGCGCATGGTCGCTAAATAATATAGCACAATATCTAAGAATCTTTTCTCAAATTAATCTTGAATTTTGAAAGTTTGAAGTTGAAATTCAAGCGGAAAATTGTTAATGTACAAGCCTTTTATGATTTATTTTCACAGAACGCTATATTCTTTATTATTTTAGAAATCAAAGTTTTGCTAGTTTTCAATTTTTATGATGTAACGTTTGTAATTTGAAGTTTCGTAATCTCAGAGTGTACTTATAAAATATTAACTTGCGATTCCCCGCGGTAGTTTCTCCCACTGAAATATTAAATGGGAGTAGGAGTGAGATTGTTATACGTGATATTGCGGGGAAGGAGTACACAATATAAAATTGTCGGTGCAATGGAGCGAATGACGGGAGGTAGGCATACATGGAACTCCGGGGGGTAATCTGACAAACCAGAGGTAATTTTTCCTCGGCGGGTACCTCGTTGAAGTCCACCAATGTCTGCACCTTTATCCGTGAAGAGCACGCAACAAACAGACACACACCGATCAGTATCACCGTCACCATTTGTTGTTACTTAACAATTATATGCCTGTATATATTACTATAATCAATTCCCCCCCGCCCCCTTTATTCAGAATTCAACACTTACCACTCCCAGTGATTGCTTCTTGTTCAGTTGTAACTCGCGTAGCATCTGGTTTCTTTGCTCCATGATCAAAGTGCGTTCGTACGTGTACGCGGAGATGTCGGTGTTCGTCTGCGAACAGGTCAAGACGCGGAATATGAATCTACCGAAGTAATCGCGATATCATTTTTCCTCGTTAAACATTTTTATCTATTTTCACGAAATAAAATTTTCTAAAGAATTCAATGTTTTCGTTATATCAAAATTACTGTAGTATCGGATATTACCATTTCGACAATCTCGACTTCCGCCTCGATCCTCAGGTCGTACAGGAACTTCTTCAGATCCTTTTTCATCTGTATTGAGTTGTCCTCCATCTGCGCGACCGTGAAGATCCTCATCTTGCAGTTCTTCCAGGTGCGCTGTTGCTTCAGTAGGAACGGCAGTAACATTAATAGGCCGCCGTCGTGCACGATCCACCAGACGTCAATGTTGCCGATTATCTTCTCGCTCGAATCCGGGAAGAAGTTTATGCCTTTGGGCACCAGTAGTGCCATTTTCGCGGCCGCGACGCTCCTTACGGTTTGCAGAAAGACTCGCCAGGTTCTCTCCTCTTCCGACTGCCGCCAGCCGTACGGCCAACCCAATATCACCGTATTCGGTTTCAGTCCGCCGAGTCCGGTATTTTGTATCAGCGAGCTCAGCCCCTCGACGACGTTCTTCGCAACGAGAACGTCGACGAAGCCCTTCACCTTCTCTTCCGCCGCAGTCTTCTTGAGACTCTGCTTGGCCGCCAGCGCCTCCCCCGAGTTCTGCGTGTAGTCACCGGGGATGCAGCTGACGCTAATAGTGAGCCCCTTGCCGGCCTTGAGCTGACTGGCAAAGGCGAAGAGCTTGCGATACTTAGGCACCAGGTCGTCGGTAAGTTTCGCGAGGATCAGGATCTGCGGACGCCAGTTCTTCGTGTGCGGCGGACCTTCCTCGAGCCTGAGCAGTGAGTACCTGGCGGCGGACAGCGCCAGACCGCGGATACCGTCGCCCCATTCCTTCTCGGCGCCGCGATATTCGATGTACTTGTAGATACAGCCGGCCATACCCATCGCCACCAGTGCGTAGTACCAGCTGGTCATGAACATGACGGCGATGCAGAGCGACAGGCCGAGGACCGACAGGCTCCAGTGGTAGTATTTGAATCGCGGCCTCCAGTTCGGCGTGCGCAGTAGGGTTTGCAGGGCGCAGGCGAGGTTGACGAAACCGTAGCACATGAGGAAGAACATGGACAGCAACGGCGCCAGGTAGTCCACGTTGCCGAGCAGGATACCACCCTGACAGATCAACACAGTGAGCACCAAAGCACGCGTAGGTTCGCCTCGACTCGAACTGGTGGCGAATGGCGTGAGGAAGGGAATGATGCCGTCCTTGGCGATTGCCTGCAGCAGTCGCGGCGCTCCCGTCAAGGATTGCAGGCCGGCGCCCAGGGTGGACAGGAACGAGCCGATCAGGATCACCCACTGATTCGGCCACGCCATATTCGCCACTACCAGCTTGCCACCGATACTCTGACCGAACTTATCGCGTAGCAATAGATTATCAACGGTTCCGGCGAATAGGAGGACGCTGGACAGATATACGGTGGAGGTCGTCAGGATCGCGCAGATTGTGCCGATCGGAATGGATTTCTGAGCGTCAGCCAAGTCACCAGATCGGTTGGAGCCCGCCATAATACCTGCACATTAGTGTCGTTGATTTTTTTATTGCATCGTATTTAATTGAAATAATTATTTCAATTAAGATATCGTTTAAATAAAAATTGTTAATTAAGAGTATTGATATAAGACTCGTGTCGTTAACGGATAAATGAATATAATGTTGCTGTTAATGTCCGTTCGCTTACCCGTCACGGAAGGAAAGAATATGCCGATGAGAATAGTGAAAGTCGTGGTGAGATCGACTTGGACTTGATTAAAGCTCGATCCCGACAGAACGTCCATGTCCTTCGGGTCACTTCCGTAAGAGATTAACTGAGACTCCTCTTGGAAACGGTCCCAAATGTTCTCTACGTAGCAGAAAAGAGAGAATGCATTTTATATTTACATTTTATAAATTTCATTGTTACGTTCATTGATGTTATATTGTCTTCAGTTATATAATTAAATTATATATAATAATTATTAAGTTATATATTATAATATATTATAATTAATTAAAATATATTATATTACAATTAAATTATAATCGCTCACCTAGAAACACGCCGCTGGCCAAGCCGCGGATACCGTTGATGATGGTAGCGTTATTCTCAGAATAATACGAATCGCATCTCGCACCTCGCGTCGTGCCGTTGCAGTAAATTTTTTCCAAAACACCACCGGGATGTTTATTGCAGTCAGTTAAAACGTCGATGTCCTTTAACAGCCTTCTGCCGAGCACGCACAATCTAAAATACAAAGTCTCTCTTCTTTAAAGCGTTCCATCTTCCTTCGGTTTCTTCGTTCATTTTTTTTTTCGCGATAATTATCCGCCCAATTATACCACTTATCGTCGCAGCTTTATAATCACGACGGTATTCCGATAGTATGCGGCTACATAATGCGAAAATTAGTGTCGTAAATTAGTTTAGTACTTTAGAGACTCGTTGCCGTTGACGTTGACGAAGAGCCCCACGTAAACAGCGACGATGGATAAAATAACGCAGGCCAGTGCGACGGTGGCGAACTTGTTAACGAACTTCACGCCCACAAAGACAATCGTACCCATTACCATCAGCAACATGGTGCCGTATACTCGGAAGTTGTTGTACATGATGTTGGCGTCTTTCGTGAAGTCGCCGAATATGCTGAGCGACGGTGCCATGTAGGTCTATTAAGTAGAAATATCGTAAAGTCAGGGAAAGCAACGTTTCTTCGAATCGTTAAGCATGAGTCACGGACTACGCGCGATTCACGGTGATTCGCGCCCTTTGATTTCGTCAAATTTCGCTTCGCTAACAAACTGGCACGAATGACAAACGAATGCGAGCCTCAATGCACAAACCTCACACGAATAACTAACTTCGAATTTCAAACCACGAATATCGCGTGTAGTCTGGCGCAAACTTTACGGGAATTGTGCGAAAATCTGCCGTAATATTTCACGTACAATTAACATCGTATCCTTTACGTACATACTTTGCAAGTGTAATTAATCAAAGCGTGATAATCCTTAATTAATTTTGACGTAATGGTTATGAAACACCGCGATATTTTCACTTCTATTTCAAAGTATAAGTCAATTATCGCGATCAATTGATTAGGAATGGAAGGGAAGGGGGGAGGGACTATGGTTGATGTAACGTCGTGTTTTAGTCGATACTCACGAGAACGATCTCGACGGCGCCGATGATGTACATCGCGGCGGCCAGGGTGGTACCGGTGTAAAACAACATACCCACCGCGCCGCCGAATTCCGGGCCCAAGCTCCTCGAGATCATAAAGTAGGAACCACCGGCCGGCACTACGCCGTTGGTGGCGATGGCACTCATACTGATCGCCGTCAGCATCGTCTGCGCACACGAAGAATAGCTGTTTGCGACCGATCTATATACCTACCCCGAAGTTTAATTCACGAGAAGCTATTCGTATTTTCGTTAAAAATTCTCAAATACTAATTGCCTCCAATGTCTCGACTAGAAATCGATTTTTCAGATTAATTAAAAAAAAAATCTGGCATTGATAAATCTCGTCTATTGTCTCTTCTCTCTATTTTAATATTTTATTTTTAAAGATGCGCTGTTAAAAGTTACTTTTGAACTTCGTATATTCGTAGTCGTGTCTTCGAATCTTCATATTTTTACGTATGCACAATGTACGCTTGAAATTTTGATTTCGCTCTTACAGTTCCGTAGATAAACACTCACAACGCAACAGCAGATGAGCACAATCAAGAAACCCTGTATGGCGCCGGCGGTGCCGACTACCCATGTCAGCCGGATAAAGAGGATCACGCCGAAGATGTTCTGGATACACGGCAAGTAGACACCTATGAGAGTACCCATCCGTGCACCACCCCCCGTGGGCGGAGCTGGTTTGTCCGGGTCGGTCGCCGCAGGGATGGTGTTGCTATAGTTGGCCAAGCTGTTGAGCAACGTCGAGATCCGCGGCCGATCCTCCATCTCCTCCTGCAAGGATTCATCTCGATTTTTTTCTGCCGGTCGGTCGCGTTACGGGATTTTCGGAGGCGAGATATAATGATTTTTCACTCTGAACATTTTTCTTCTGCTGTAATTTCTCAGGGAGTGCGATATTTCAATCAAGGAGAACTGCTCTCCGTGAAGAACCATAATGCGACTTTTCGACTTTTATGTTCCGTTGGAATCGACAGCTCCAACATTTCGCCCGAAATTTAAGGGGAAACTTGATATTTACAAGCTGCGGCCGTCTGATCACGTATAGACTCTCGCTACTTCCGTACGTGCACGTACAAACTTTGCTACTTTTATCCGGCTATATATATAGATAGATGGATAGAGACTTTTTCTATTTCCATCTGGTTGCGTACAGACCTCGCGTTATCGGACGGAGAATGCGAAACAATCCCGAGATAAACGATTCGTCCGACCAGTCATCGACTCTTATCACTGGCTTCGTTCGCATTCCTACGGCACGACGGGCGGTTGCGCGACCCTCGTGTGTCCGTCGCGCGCGATCCTGGAATTTCCTCCCCGATATAAGATTCCTTATTATGCCGAAAGGGACACGTCGCGACCTCATTTGCAATTTTATTGACAAACTTTTGCGGGAAAGTGTCACGTAACTCCGTCCATCGGGACGCTTTTATGGAAATTGTTAGCCCTTTGTCATGTAAGTTCTCGCGCTGCAACCTCGTTACAACAGTATTACACGTTGTCGATCTAATTTCACGACGACTACTTTTCACATCGGACATTTCCGTTCGGCATATCGCACAGAAAACACGGATTTCTCTATATCAAATGTACGCGATGAAAAAGAAACACGAGTTAAAAAGATATCCCAGACAGCGATTTTCTTCAAGAAATTGCACAACGCATTTCTCCCGTCTTATCTCTAATCCCTTTACGTGACTTTCTTTTATTTCTTCTTTTATTTTCGCATGTCCGCTATTCGATGATAGATAGTTATATCGTTTTTCAACTGAAGCTATGATCTAACAAATAAAATCCATAAAGTCTCTCTTTCCTCTTTCTCCGTGATTTCGATAAAACCTCAGGTTGGTAAAATGAACAGAATAATTGCTATGCAAATACAAGTCTAAACTGTCCTTCGAAATCGCTCTCTATCCTATTCCTCTCTCTTTTTTTTAAGGATAGTACTGTAATTTTCTTTGTCCGGATTTATTTCAACGAAATTCACACGCGCGATAAAAATATACGGCTATTACTTGTACACCACTCAAGTTTATCTTCAATTGCGGTGTTCGATCGAGTCGAACGAGAAATATGAGAGTGCTGAGAGGGTTAAAGTCACCCGGAGCGAATTATCGGATTCGAAAGAAACGGGGTACAATACTCGCCTCGCGCGCGCGAGATTCATAGCCCGATAATGGCTCGCAATTTTAAACGGAACCAAGCAGATAAGGAAACTGGGCCGGTCGGAAGCTCCCGGCAGCTCTCTTACGGTTAGGAAAAGTAGTGGAGTTCTTCGTTAAAACTACAAGGGGGAAACGATGACAAGAGAAAGAGAGAGAGAGAGAGAGAGAGAGAGCGGATGAAGGGAGGAGAGACTTAGCCCCAAAGTACGCGGCTTAACTTTCTATTATGAAAGAACTGCAATTCAGAAGAGGATTCTTAGCGGTCGCAAAATTCCATCCTGTTTCCTCAGAGCTCCAAAATGCAGGACATTATTGAGGGAACTGCGGAGCTGATAAGCTTTCGTATAAAGATATAAATTCGTAACTTTATAATGAAGAAACGTCTGATTTTCTTATTATAACTTTATGGATAATCTTTAGCAAGATAGTTCCGTTGTAAGCCGCGGTTTTTACAACACAGTATGATAATTAATACTGCAGTGATGATTTTACTACATGCACCGAAGTAGATAATTCCTTCGAAGAATCCAGCGGCTAAGAAAATGATTAATGAAAACGACGTAGACATCAAAAGTTATAACAAATCGGGTTATGCGTTTTCTCATTTTCTTACTTTTCCGATAAAGCAAGAAGTTTTTCTTTTTCCGAGATGCGTTCGTTTTATAGGGTAAATAAGCACACTGAGAGAAAAAAAATGGTTGCAATTACCATAATTTGATTATAATGTAAATTACTTTGAGCGCCAACTATACATTTGTTTGGTAGAACTATAAATATAATTATTATTACTAAAATTATAGGAATAGCAACTATAAAAATGGGACTCTTAACCATTTTTATTTTACCATACAATAGTTGCAAATACCAAAGCTTTTCTCTCATTGTCAGTGCACGTTGGAAGATACGACTCTTTGCGAAATAAGATCTAATTCGCCAAAACTTTTGTTGTACTCACACTGTAGAGATACAGATTGGTCTCATATCCTGACTTCTTCTCGGAATTGGTGCTGACAATGGGATCGCCATCTCCGCCTGCGCCGCCTCCATCGCCTGAAAGCAAGAAACGTACAGGTAATTAATTATTCCCTGGTTTTGTCTGGATTTCTGAAATTTTTTAAAAGGGGAATTATCATCAGCTATCTATCCGGTAAAATATACCTTGCTGTTTTCATTGTTAACGACATAATGGTTAATAGTTAAGGATGTTCTCCAGAAAATTAGCGCCATTTTTGCGAAAAATTGTACATAGGGAAAAAAAATTTAAGAATCGCCAATTTAATAATTAAGTTTCGTCATAATTCTCCATATATTTTCTATCGATTCCAATTTCTTGTTCATTCGTACGTTTCGCGAAGAATTTGGACACCGCGTTAATGAATGTGTTCTCACAATGATCTATATGCTGCTAAACATTACATAATTAAACACTTGGTATTCCGTGACATATATACTACGAGACATGTATATTACCGCGTGGAAATCTGCAGTGACAATTGAACTAATGAGATGGTCGTTTATGAGATACTTAAACCTCTTAAGGTACTTAGAGAGAGTCATAACATTTACAACTGCCTGCTGGATAGCCAATATGACACCACGGCTACTTTTATGATGGTTAAATATTAATTGTCAAGACATTATATGCTCGCAAAAAATGTAAATAGAACTTAAAATCGATAAAACTTAATAAATATTTAAAAAGTATTTAAGCATAAAAACGTCAACGCGTTCTCGCTTATGCTCGGCGTTCAAGGGAATTTTCAATTAAAGGATTTTTTTTTTCAACATTTAAAAAACAAATTCATTATATTTCGCATGATTTCGCTTACGTTACTCGGCCGTATTTCATTTCTCCACATTCGCTTTCCTCCCACGTATTTCATACGCGAGAAGAAAGCCGGGGGTACTGGCGAGGATCTAACGACATTGCGATACCGTTAAAGGGCTAACTCCCAATAGTAGCATCCCCGCGATACAAATGGCAACGTTCCAACTGGCACGTACGATCGTTAATCGACCTGACAGAATTTTTATCAATGCGAATTCAGAGTCGGTCTCGCGAGGAGAGCTCCTGCCTCTCGGCCCATTCGTCTCTCTCAGCGAATCTCGACCCTCTCTTGGTATTCCATCAAGATGTTCATTCCAACAGAGAGATATTTCTTATCCAGCACGAAGGAGCCGCAATACTCGAATACAGAATTCGCCGCGCTTTGATTGATTAATTGTTTTCCCAGAGGAGTCAATTCTCTCTTAAAAAAAAAACACGGGCTACAAGCTATAAAAACGAAAGACTCGTCAACATTTTTCAGACACAAATTCGAGTAAGAGCGATACATTTTTCTTCTTTAAATTTTAAGTTATCGTTGCAAAATATTGAACAATGAATATGATCGAATGATACAAATGGTGTGAAATCTCTAATAAAGATATACGGATAAATATTGCTGTCTCATAAATTTACGTAAAAATTGTTTCCTGAAAAATTGTTTTCTAAAAAAAGCTTTTTAGAGCAACTGTTACAATCACAACATTTAAGCATGCAATTTTTCTTATTAATGAGGCAAATCTGGGCAGGATGATCGAAAGGATGAAGCTGGGAAGGAAGAATTAGGAGGATGGCGAAGCGGATTATGCAATCATTCTTACGTCGCATCGACGAGAAGGCGGGCATGCTCCTCACTTGATAGTCATGAGAGAGGGCTCCTCTTATCCCCGTCTACTTGAGAAGCTTCAGCGTGACATATCAGAGCCGCAAATTTCGCTCTTAATCTACTTGCGAAACGGGCGAACAAGTCGTCGCCAGTATACAATAACGTTACGCGATGGACATTACGCGACGAACGTAAACAAGGCGATAGCTCTTGGCCGGTGCATTTATAGTCGTCCTTATAGTCAGCAGTTTCCCGGGATCGCCCGTTCGTTCCGCGAATTAAAGGCTAAATCTGTGGGATCCTGGCCGTTCGATACTTTTTATAATTACACCGTGTGACGTCGGAAATATATATTTAGAAATATTCATAGCGCAGCGCGGGTACGCGCCTAATGGCTGGAAAATTGAGTTATCCTTAGCATGACTGTATAGTGTATAATCTTACTTACATCGAAAATGCACCATCATGCCCCTCTAAGGGCAAGATAATCGAACTTTTCGATTGGACAGAGAGCGATATTAATTTTTCACTAACAAAGTTGACGATCTTCGATTACTTTTGATCGTCGAAAGTCCAACTTGTCGTCATTAAGCGGATATTATACTAGTAGAAATTGATGAACGGTAGATGATTGAATGCTGTTTATTAACGTTTCATCAACGTGAATACTCATCCTTTAACGTTCAACGATGGTTTTATCGGCGAATAAATTTTACCATTAGAAAAGCATTGTCCCATCCCAAGGTCTAAACTAAATCACCGCACCTTATCACGCGCGATTTCCGCTGGATTTTATCGGCAGTGTAACGTAACGGAAAAATGTAGAAATGGCACAGAGAGACGACGAGCAATAGGACTACGCGAAGTAGGTCGATGGTTTCGCGTGCGATGCAATGCCAAGGCTCCTCTGCGTACGTGTCGGAAGAAGTAAATATGGTCGAAGATAGTCGCGGGAGAGAGAGAGCGAGAGAGAGAGAGAGAGAGAGAGAGAGAGAGAGAGAGAGAAAGAGAGAAGTAAAATAATACAGGCGACTGACGCATCCGAGGGGAAAAGCCGAGGGCCGTGTGTCTCGGTTATTGTGGGATGTGCTTCTTGACTGTCTGTTAACTTAGTTATATTACGTTGATCCCCTTATCTCGGTCCCTCGCGTCGTCTTCTCTTCCCTTCCCGCGTCACATCCGCGTTCTCGTACCTGATATCATCTTGTAATATTGCTCGCGGAACCGCAGTTTTGTACTCGTGAATTCCGCGCCTATGACGACTCTCGGGGATAACTCCGTCGGAGTTTTAGCGTGATCCGTGGCGATGTCGGGATCTTCGTTCCCGCGAGAGTGACGTGATCGAGAGATGAATTTTGACGCGCGGAATGCCGCGTTTTCGCTTCTTCGATGAAGCGCGGCGCGTCGCAAAACCACGTCACGAGCCACGAAAGAGAGATGAGCAGTCGACTCTCTGCCATAGGCTATAATATTTCTATGCATTACTTTTCCACCAATGCATATCTTTGACGCTCCTTCTATATTTTCCTATACCCTTCTGATATTTCGTGCATTTGAACGGACAGGAGTTAGACTCACATCTTCATTATTTAAATGGAATATTGGATATTGTGTGGCTTAGGCACCCCCCTGGCTATTCAAATGTCGATATTAATATCGCACGATATGTTAAGAGCTCAATATCGTTATTCAATATATACCCGTAATCGAATCTCAATAATTCACTTCAAGTTAATACTAAAACAGAAACGCGTCTTTACGCGAATGTGTTTACGCGCGCAATAACCGTTGCAATTCGCTAAAAAAAAAAAAAAAGAATTAACATTGACTCCGCGATGTACAATTACGTATGAAATAGTTAAAATCGCATTATATCTCCGCTTTCGCCATTCTTTAGCCTACTTAAATAATTTTCCATCTCGCACACGGGAATAAAGCAAGGCTTTTTCGCCGGCGGAAGAAACTTTGCGCGAACGCGGAATTTGTGCGACGCGCAGCTGCATTAATTTTTAATTACTACGAGTAGCTTGAAAAAAAAGTTTATTCGTTTATTAAAAAAAGAAGTTCAGTTATGGTACCTCTACGTTAAAGGATTTTCCGCTACGACGCGGACGGTTAAAGCAAAAGGACGGAATAAACGAGCGAGAGACAAGAAAGACAGATAAAGAAAGAAAGAGAAAGAGAGAGGGGAGCGGGAAGGAAACAAGAGAAATGTCATTTTTCCGTGGGCAAACCGCGATAAGGAGAAAATATATCGCGAATAAATACACGTGTCCCCGATCGAACTGCATTTCTTTGACGGATGCTGCAACGCCACGAGCGAAAAACGTAGAGATACGATATCGCCGTCACGAAAAATGGAGCTCTCTTTCGGGAATATTTCCTGACGATCCCTATACATAGGATCTTACGTGCCCTCACGTATAAAAGCTTCAACGTCTCTAACACAGAGAAACAGTCTCCTCGATAACGAACAAGTCGGCAGTAAAAAAATTTTACTCCAGTAAGTTTTTACTCCATGTCTACTCCGCAAAATTATACATCAAAGTCTATTTAAATGGCAGAAATAAAGGTATCCGTCAAAATTGAATAACAAATATTGCCATCATCTGTTTATAATACGGCCACACAGGTGATAATAATAATCATAATAATGGCTTTATGATCTGCGTGTTGACTGCGTCAAAATAATCCGCGATCATTCGGCGTAATTTCTAGATTTACTCTCTCGCATGTGTCCGGTACACATGTCCGAGTAATTACGATCGAGTGTCGTTTGCACGCCTCTGTGCGTCCCGCTCTACATTACGTATAGACACATGTAGATTCACGTGTAGCACGGGCGTGAAGCTAATTGGGTGGACAAAGCGGCCAGGGTATTATTCCCAGAATCGATCCCGATAATCGGCGGCAAACAGAGTAAGAATTATACGACTCTAATGCTTCATGACGCGGTCGTATAAGCGGGTCTCCCTAGGATCGGGTAATGATAATCGTAATATCTCATTGATGGGGCTGTAACCTGCAGACTGCGCCGACAAATGACGACCGTAAGACCATAAACCTTCCAGCGATTGTCAATATCAGGTTGCTCGGTTGACGTTCCATTACGATGATTTACAGGCCTCGCAAATTGCTTTAATAAAATTTCTTTTGCGGCAAAAAATTTATAAAAGGTTCGTAAAAGATCCCCTCCGTGCATCTCCGACCTTATTCCGGACTCGCTTTTACGTCCATTCACTATACGATCGTCGATATTCTAGTTGTCGTACACTGTTAAATTCATAGTCAAATTAAACTCAATTTGAGTTATTTTTAATCATTTCTATAAGTCGTCACTGCTCCTACTCAATGTGTTGTTAATTTAACCTAAAATAATAAAGTGAAACAATTTCGAGAAATGTGTTAAGTTTAATTTATATTTTTTAATTTATAAATGCATAATTAATATAAAACAATCACAAAAATGGATTAATTAGATGTAGTTATTTTTTTAATCACATGTTTTGTGTTAAAATAACATATGGAAGTTGAAAATAATAAAATGTTATTTAATCTCAAAAAATTGGGTTACAGCTGTTCCTTTTATATTTAACCGTGTAATAATCGTAATAATCAAATTTTATTGTTAATATTACAGAACTTCTTTAAATTAAAGTAAATGAATTACTAACTAGTTTTTAATAAGTCTTACGTAGATTCATTATGAAGTCTTTATACAGCTTTAAACTTTTGTGACTTTGGTTCTATGGTAAAATTAATTTAGAACATTTCTTTTTTTTGTTAAATTACAGTAAAATAAAATAAATAAATCATTTTTAATATAATTATAATAATATTATACAAATATACATAATATTATTAAATTTAACTAAATGTCTCATAATATTATTAAATTTAACTAAATAAACTCGAATGTTTCTTACAGATTTTTGTTACAGATTTTTGTTATCTACAGGACTAAAGTTATAAAAGTTTAAAAGCATAAAAACTTTGTAATCCTTGTTAATTAAAAAAAAAAATTAATGAAAGATCTTTTGTGATTGTCGAACGTTCCAATAATGGGACTATCATCTTTAACAATGTTAAAACTTTTCAACGTTTCAGATTTAAAAAATGTAGAAGGTATCTTAATGAAAGATTAATGAAAGGTATCTCGTAAATGTTTAAATAGCGGAACTTTGCAATAAACAAGTTAATAAATACAACGGCAGAAATAGTGGAAAATGGCGAAATTTATTCGCGCAAAAGTGGAGCAGCTTGTCGTCGCGACAGAGGCGATATAGCTGTGGAAGAAAGCCGTGTAAGGAACTGGAGCGGGACGCGATCGTCGTGCCTGGGAAATACAAACTCCGCTTTGTGCTTGCACGCGCGCCATTTGCCAAATTTGGGACAATCTCGTGACGGGAATTAACGAGAACTGAACTTCAATCGTCCACCAATGCTGATGAAATTTCGATACAAAAGTGATCCTTTAGAAATTGTTTTCTTGATTACATTATACAAAATCGCATTTTCTATATCGCAGTCTCTGTATCCGTTTATGGTTTGTGTATGATGTGTGTACGTATTGTTATTTAAATATTAAATTGTCGATCTTTCAAATGTCGAATATTTTCCGCTTTGAAAATGCTGCAAAAATAATTACAAAAATTTATGTAATATTTTTGTTTTTATTGTAAAATTTTATTGTAAAATTTTAAATAATCAAAAAGATACATTTATTATTAAATATTATTATATTATACATGTATACTTATACATTAATTATCGTAAATTAACTACCTATTATTTTTTCATCAATTAAATACTTTAGAAAGGTACAAGTCTTTTTCTTCCTAATGTCTCCCGATTCAAAGGTTGCTTCATTAGCTTTGTGATCGAGCCCGGAATGATGTGTCGCCACGAAAATCGAAGCTGCAATTTACCCTTTGTGCAGCGAAAATTAACGGCTCGGATGCATCGAAGATAACGCCAGACAACGGTGTCTGGTGGAAGACAGATCGGTTTACGTCGCCGACGAGATGGCCCTTCCACGTAAAACAATACACGAAAACGCGCGTCTTTTATCTCGGGAAATACACCGTATCGATGTTATCGTGTTTCCGTGAAAATACATCGTAACAACTTTATCTCGTTTCTCCCGCGCGGAACGCTGTTTTCGAACGTATTCACCGCAAAAGGAGAATTTTTGCAAACGATTCCGCGCTCTCATTGTATTCGCAAGCCATTTTTATTGATGATATCTATGCCAGCGTTGACATTTTAAATAGAACGAGATTCCTCTCTGTGCAAAAGGTTCTCTGCACAAATTGTTTCCTCCTGTAAAAATATTAATCGCGATACCTAAGTGGGGGCTTAATGGCCGTCCATTATTTGCAATCGAGAGCTGACATGTAATTATGCACGCGTCAGTGCGCGAGATCCGCTCGGATCGCACTAGATACACTTCAACGACCTAAACGAGGATCTGGAAAATCAGACCTAATGCACTTGACGACGTTAATTGAGGGCGATACGTTGTCTTTCATTATTAATTTTTCTTCGAGAGGAGACGGCCTCTCGAAACTCGCAATCAACGTAATTGTGTTCGTTACGTATTCCGAGAACGCAAGATATTCATCTTTCACCAATTTATATTCCACTCTTTTTTTTCCGCGACCTCCAATAAAATTATTATCTTCCGCAAAATTTACCAGTCGAAATAAATCGGCGTAGCTGTAAGTACGATACGATTTATGATTTATATTTAGCGACTTGAAAAATGAGGAAAATACCCGCGCGAAATAAGAATTCAAAGATTTAAAGCCCGAGGGATCAAAAACTCGAAGGACATTCGTAAATTCAGAATCGGAATGTACCTTCATGAAAATAAAATGTTATACGGGCATTACAATTTTTCTCGAATTCTTTATAAACGTCACGATTCCTCAATGCGGAAAATTTCGTTCAGCGCGTTCGGCACGCGAACTCCGTGGCGAATTGCAAGCGCGCGTCTATCCACGTTTCGATTTCATAAATTCTATTTCCCGACGCTCGTAAATAAAGTTAAACAGGCGTGGGCGCGTTTCGGCGGAGACGACGACGCCGGTGGTGGCGGCGGCGGCAGTCGAATTGAATTTCATATTTCAAACTTATGGCAATTACACACAGATATAGTATTTTATCGAGTGGGCGGCGGCTGGCGATTATTGGCCATCGATTTTACGTTCGGGCGCGACGGCGGCGATGGCACGTGTGCGTTTGTATACGTGCAGCGTTGCGTGCGTCGACACATGTTGCGTGCACCTCGCGATTAAGATGCGTCGCGTCGGCCACGAGGATTCATGCATTACTATACACGAAGGACTGCATCTTCAAGTCGACTGTCTAATGCGTTCATAAATATATCATCAATCATTTTTAAATTTAATTTTACATCGGTAATTGTCAGCATTGACATAACAAGATAACGAGACACTGAGAAAAATGTTTTGATTATATGATACTGACAAGTACAAATAAAATGCATTCGGATTATACACCAATTTCAGAATTTCGGTTATCGTGATTGAATTTCTGGTTATCTCGACTGGAATGTTTGATAGATTTGACTATAAGTATCTGATTTATACCTCTCCGTGATTGAATCTGCGAGATTTCCAATTTGTGCAACCAGACTTTTTCCCCGCGAAGCAAAATGTTCTTAGCAAAACATTTTTATCGTATTTCGAGTTTACTTCTTAATCTCGCGTTTCGTAAAAAGAGAACATTTCGCGTTCCCCGTTTTGCAGGTATCCGCTATCGACGGATATAAAAGATTTAACAGCGGACGCTACTATTTGCTCATCTGTAACCATTAAAAACTAAGGAACTTACCATGCCTATTCGATCGACGATCTTTAATTTAGACGCAACGGAGCGCAAGGGTAATAAACGAGTAATAAAACTGTGTAAACAGTAACGTAGTTAACGGTCGGCAGAGTTTGCGAGTATCTTTATGCGTCGCTTATCTCGCCTTGACTTTGGCCTGCTCGTAAATCGCAAAGTTGCCGACGAATTCAGTTAACCCGCTCGTAGCGTTAACGTCTACATACAATGTTAAATTATCGCGACGACAATCGAGTTGTCCGTTTTCGAGATGAAGGAATTTTAGTAACATTGTTAAGTAGTCCTTTCTCACCTGTTTTACAACGTACCCCTTTTGTTATAGTTTCAATTCTTGTTCTGTCAATTTTTCAAAAATTACACACAGATTCAACAGAGATTAAAAAAAACTTTCATTTTCCGAAGAAGCTTGACAACTTGAAATCCCTCACGAAAATCGTAGCTCTTAGGATTAAGTTAGAGTTTACATCTCGCGAGTTCTCCAAAATTATCGAGGACAGCCGCGGATTATCCTTGGAAAGTTTGCCGGATCGAAAGTGGCGGCCAGCGGGGATAGGAGCCGGGGAGTGGTCGGAGAGATCCAGCGAAATTTAAATAATCGGCAATTACGAACGAGCGGAGCGTGAATTTCGCGCGGAAGCGCAACCGCCCGCTTGAGCGCGCCGACGCTATGTCGGCGTAATTTCCCGCTGCATGACCGCACCGAGGTTGACGCCGCAGCATCCGATCTGACGCTGCAACGCGCGTCAATCGAGAGAAACTGTGTGTCAACAAGACACCCCCTCGTGGTAACCCGCTGGACATGCACACACGCGGACCGGACGGTCACTTATTCCAACGAGGAACGCTCGTGAGCCGCGGTCACTTTAATTTTCGCGGAGCTCGTGGATTCGGGCTCGTGGAGCCAATAAGATTAATCTCGACACACTTTCAGAGATTCCCGGACTCATTTGGAAATGGAATTCATCTCTTTCTCTCTCTTTTAAAAAGCAGTTCCAGTCGAGGAGCCTAACTCAATCATCCTACCCCTCAACAGATTCAATTTTAATTATTTAATATTATTTTAATTACTTTAATTATCGTTTCTAAAGCATTTATATGTAAATGAAAGAGAGAGAGAGAGAGGGAGGGAGGAAGAGAGAAAGAGAGACGATCTACATAAATGACTTACAGAAATATCTAAAAATTTCCCTTCCTAGTCCGCGGGCAAAAGAGATAAAGCGCTCACTGCAGAATTCAATGATGCGTAACTGCGATGATTCTCCTTTTTAACTCGGTCACGGTGAAACGGCGAAGCATTTTGTTGCCGAACGATGCAACGTTGAAAGCGCTTCGACGATCGCATTATCTCGTCTGTATGTAAACCGACGCGTGTTTACGGAACGGATCGTAAGTGGAGGAGGCCGACGCATAAATTTCAACGCGCGCCGCTCGACAGATCAATCATGACTATACACATATAGGCGTGTCAATGGTCAGACGAACACGTAAATCATGCGGGGAGTGCGCGCCGCAAAATGGTTTACGTCAATCCGTACCCGATAGTATCCGATTTGCTTAATCGCGAACGGATAGAGCGCATAGGGTGAATGCATCTTTTTGGGATATCAATCGCTTGCCGACGTACGGCATCCATCATTTGAAACGTGTGTGCTGTAATACATTCTTGTGGCATATGAAATTTATAAATGTATATCATTACGTGAATGTGTATAATATTCTATACTCTTAAGCTATAAATTAATTTATTAGCAAATTTATTAAATTCGACTCATTCCATTTCATTTCGTGTTTTTTTTTTGCAAAATATCTTTCTCCTGGAAAGATGATTATTTATTAATATTTTGACTGCCAAACTAATTTCGACAATAAATCTAATATGCTATTTTAATAATTTGTAGTTTTTTACGTCTCAATATAATTTATATTATTTCTTTAATATCTTAAATATTATACAATTAATAAAATCATTCTTATGTCTATTTCTTCCAATATAGATTAATTTTAATCTTAGCTTAACGTACTCTTCTTCATCTTTTTCGAATTATCCGAAATTAAAAAAAAAGATGAAAAATAAGCTAAATTGAGATTAAAGTTGATCTACATACAAATGAACATTAATCAAGTTATTAAAACCGTCACACTCTCTCTCTCTCTCTCTCTCTCTCTCTCTCTCTCTCTCTCATAAATAAATGACAGAACCTATGTTTCGACGAATTTTTTATGTGTCACTCAAATATAGATGACATGACAGTCAAAGTGTTAAAAAACAAATATATATTATAGATAATCAATTCTTGTTTAAACATCGTTCCTATACAATCAAAGATTCACGCGACTTAATTATGCCAATATTTTCGCGACCACGTTATGAGCAAATATTAATAGCAGTAATTTTATTGAAGTCTCATGTTAACTCGTGTCTCAGAATTCTCTTATTTATCTTATCACGAGATAACGTGGACGTTCTAAAATTGGGGATGTACCGTGAAAGGATCTCCGTACGCTTTGGATTACTTCGATTTTATCCGGAGCAACAATTTGTAGCCCCTCGATGGAAAAGTTTCCAATGTCACTCGATTTCCCAATACGTCACGGCAATCGTGACGGACAGAGAATCGAAGATAGAAATTGGAACTCCTCGCGCTCCTCGTGTCTTCGGTGACGAGATGTAAACAGACCGGTTTTTTGATGGTACTGATCCGTGCTCTGTCGTGTGCATTTCAACCGGTGCGCGGTTTGCGGTTTCCGTTTTTATTTAATCCCATCGTATTTTGCCGCAGAAACGTAACTCTCGGTCAAGTACGAATCGAGGCAGATACAGACTGTGAAATTGATATGTTCAATCTTGGAGAGAGACTCCGTCGGATTGTTCGTAGTCACTAGCTATGATTCAAACTATGATTCAAATGACCGCATCTTTGCATGCACAAAATATCAAAGGACAAAGTTGATAATTATATTATGAAAAAATTGTTTCCCCCAATTAGATTTATATCTGTTTATTTACTGAATTTGTATCTGTTTTTTACTGCGTTATCCAATTTATTAAAATTACATTATTATATTATATTATATTGTAATAAATGAAATAAATTATATTATATTATATTACTTGTCTCTTAATTGATTTTTACTCGAACATATTAATTCACTCCTGCTCCTCGATTCGCATACACATTGTGTAAAAATCTAATAATGATGTCATAAATATATTTAATCTCACAAGAATTTTCTTGCAGAATTTGCTAATCAATATCGACATAAAACAATTTCGCGAAACGAAATAGTCGCTTTTGTTTTCCGCAATTTCTGTAAAACGTCTTTCAAAGTTTATACGACTCGAAAAGCGAACCAATTTTTACCAATAGAATCTTAAGTCGTTTTGTTCGGAACTTAACAGATAACCATACATAGATATATATACATTGAAGAAAATCAATAATAACGTTTTCAACGTCTGTTTTCTTTCGACAGATCGTCGAAGTCAAAACGGACTTAAAAATTGGGATCGAGTCGAAAGCTTTACGCCGCACGGATGTCGCCCGCGGAACGAACTCTGACCTTTGATCGTCGTCACTGCCGAGCATTCGGAGCAATGCTTCACGTTCTGCTGATCAAAGGACCGCCGCTACCCTCGTCCGGTGCATTTGCATGCACACGTACATACATATGTCACGCGTGTATGCGGCGTGCCCCTCAGATGCAAAGTCGCTTGCCGACTGGTCGCCCCTTTTCGCAGCGTCCGCTTTGCGAACGAGGACACGGAGAGAGAATCGCCGTGCCGCTCCGACAAAGAGCATTTTTTACAATTGCACGTATCCGGTTTTTACTCTTAACTCTGCGACGGTCGCGTCCGTCGCGTGACCGATTTCTGTGACGAAATTTCCGAAACTTTAAACTCTCTATTCCGAGGAGAATCGATGTCCGCGAATTTTCACGCGAGGTTTAAAGTTATCGATTCGTCTGTTCATCACGCGATTAATGTCAATTCACAATGTTGGGATTGTTAATTTACATCTTGGACCATTGCTCTAATCAAACTTAAGTCACAAAGTATTTCCCATCCTGAATTAAAATGTAAAAGCAGTTGGCAATAGAACGTAAATGCTGAATTCAAATTAAATGTAAAGTTTTGATTGAATCTTAATATTTCAAAGCGTAATAAAGAAACAATTTTAGATGGAGTTAATAACGTAAAATTTCCGCTGAGAGAGCTGGAATATGAGAAAGACTCTGGGATAGAATTTACCCCGCGCTTGCCAGGGTTATGAGTTAATACCTCGTCCCGCATCCTAAAGTTTCCTCACTCACGGATATTCATCGTCAAGTTATAAAATATTTGATAAATCTGTGGGATTTATCTTTCTACCTGAAATATTTAGTTGTCAATTTTGATTTATGTGTAACCGAAAACTTCGTTCTGAAACGAGAAATTTCAAAGATAAATAGATAACCATATTCGTTCCATCAATTCATATCCAAGAATTCGAAATTTTTTTAAACACATAAAAACATATAATTGTGTTACCATTTTATAGAAATAAAAAAGTGTAATGTTATGAGAAATAGTATTAGTATTGTAATATTATTAAAAGATTAATATAACATTAATTTTTAGTATATCAATGCAAGTAATATATGTGATATTTGGTGTTTTAATATAATTATTTAGTTTCATTTTTAACTTATACAGCAGCAGTGAATCCAGGTAGAGAGAGATTATACCTATAAAACACGGAAAGTACCTCGTTTTGCTCTGTTATACGTAAGATCGTAAATCTGATTAGTTCCGCGCGCGGATTGACACGCGGTAGTAGATAAAGGGAATGAAAGTATAAAGCTTCACTTTACTACACGTCAGACAATCGGATCTATAGGGAAGGCTTTCGGCATTAAAAAACACACGGGGGATACTCCGTGGACATATATACGCGCCTTTCTCTCTGTCTCTCGTGTGCACTATCGATTCACCTCGCGGCCTTGTGCTTAATTGAATTAGTATCGGGCTAAAAAAGGGTGACCTTGAGTCAATTAACGGCGAGACAGAATAAGACGGAGTGGCGCTTCTCCACCACACTCGGCTCGGACAACACAAAAAGAGAAAGTTCCGCTTTAAGTCCGTGCGATTATTGTCCGTAATTATGGCCCACCCGGCGCCCATATTTCCCGACGTCCGTATACGCTAAGTAACGGCCATTAATGCAAGCACTGGCAGAAAGTCTCGACGAAAGTTTTTTTGATAGAAAAAATAACCTTAATTCTTGCCAGTATATTGCACGCGCCAAACATCTTTTTTTTTCTCTTCAAGCGGAAACGTATACAATCGATTCGCGCAATTTCTAACTCTGTTATCTCTGATGAAAAAAAATTTAATTTTCCAGTTTTAATTAAAAAATCTACAACCAGTACTGCGGACTGTAAATTTTTATCTGCGTGCACGCTACCGCTGTTATATTTTAATTTCTATTTTCTATAAATAGTAAACTTCTATTTTCACCAAGATATGCTATAATTGCTTAACCTCAAGGAAGTAGAAGTAACACGTTACTTGAAACGCCGTTATGTTTCAGAACACAAACGGGTAACGACATTGCATTTGTAACATTGATTGAAACACAGTTATATATTTTTGGATAACGAATGTAATCGGTTCTTCTATAACCGTTACTTTGCACGCGTACATTACATATATGTATATGTATATGAACGAGCACGAACAAGTTTAAAAAGAAGGGAGTTATATTTGAGCATGCTACAATTAACTATAATTCGCGTTGAATTGATCAATTAGCGACGTAGACCGCTGTAATAAAGGATCATCAAAATCAAATTTCAGTGAAAAAAAAACACTCGGGAATTGTAACGACTCTTTTTAAGTAACGGTAATAAGGTTCTTTTTTAAATCAGTAATGAATAACGATGACGAGCTATTTTTCAGAAAAAAAGAACGCTAATGTAACGAGATCGGGTTACTTTTAGAAGATAACTTTCCCAACCCTCCTCAACTCATTCACCGGGATATGTTCGCAGATGTGTTTACCCTACTTGGCAAATTTTTACGATTATGAAGGGAAATTCTGGGTGTATTTTGCGCGCGAGCAAGTCGAGCGGATCGAAGCGGAACTGAAGGGGTGTCAGCCGGGAGGGAAGGGGAGAGTATGCGATGATGCGTTACCAGCTTGCGGACGTGCTGGCGAACCGTCGGGCACGACGATCTTGATCTGCGACTTCGGCGTGCCCTCGCTCATGGTAGTTTCGACACGTCTTCGATTTTCCACCGACCGGGGGTGGGAAACACGAGGCCCCCTCTTCTAGCTGCCACCCAAAGCTCAGTGCCGTGCACGCTTTCCCGATGCCCGCGCGCAAGTTGCAGGATCCTTATCTCGATCTCGTTGCAGAATCCTCTTCCTGCAGGATGTCTCTCTTCGTCAATTTTTTTTTCCTTTGCTTGTACCGATTGCTTCGATAGGAGCTTTAAGTGAAACTGCACTTTTATGGGAATCTACGGCAGAAGATCGGGTGCTGCACGATGCGGATTTTTGTAAAATCTCGATCGATGTTTGCTGTGGATTTGCGATATTAAGATTATCTCTCGATGAAAAGCGATCGGAATTATTTGTCGATTTATCCTCTCGATTAGCCAGAAATGATTGAGATTGAAATCGCAGGATCGTCGGTGTGCGATCGGCGGGGGATCTAGATTCGGAGTCTATATTTTCGGGTGCCTCGCAATTGCAGAGATTTTACTGGTTGTTACGGTTGTTCCAATCCGAAACATGGAAGTCTCGGATCGCGGATAGATCGGTAAGCGCTCGATATCGATCCTGGTTTCCGAAATCCCGCGGAAACACTCTCAGATCGAGAAGAAAGGCGGAAACTGAGAAGCGGCCAGGGCGCTCCTCTCGCGCGACGTCTCGCCAAACTCCGCGCGCGACTTACTTTCCGCCTCGATCCCTCTTTCGTCGACCCTCTCGCGATCTGGGAGGAGCCGACGTGCGCCGCGCGACACACACGGGTGGCGAGAGATCGGCGTACGGCCGCGAGGCGGGCGCTCTCCTCTCAGTCTCTCTCAGCGCGGGTGCATCTCTTCCACCCTCCCCCCTCTTCTCTCGCAGGCGGTGTCACAAGGTCACGAGATCACTGGGTTCGGCTGGATTCACGCGCGCTGGCGTACGTACGTTCGATCGATCAGTCAGTCGGTCGGTCGCGGCTTCCTCCTCACCGACCGGGAAATATACTTTGCCGATCGACGATCCGCGGGATTTTTGCGCCGCGCACAAATGAAACACACGTACACAGGAGATACGCACGCGATCGAGTCACGTCTCTGGGGATTTTCTTCGAGACTCGATATTCAGTCGTTTAAAACGAGAGTCAACGGAGACCGTCACCGTGAATTGTGATCGTTATGCAGGACAGTCGATGCCGCAACGCGGATCCTGAGCGGCCAGGACGGCACCACGGGATGAGACCAGACGGCGCGCACCACAAGGGAAAGAGAGTACGGTAGCGCAGCGCGCGTCTGACTAGCGCGGAGCGTAGCTACTGCGCCGCGGCTGACTAGAGCGCGGACAGTCGCTACTGGGCTGAGCGCAGTGGTACAACCCGCGCGGTGTGTCGGACGTACTGGCTTTGCTTCCTTCTCCGGCGCGTTGCGGAGTCACGGGTCACCACCCTTGCGCGTCTCTTCCTGGACCAAATCTCCCTCCGTCCTCCCTCACTCGTCGCGCGTTTCCAACCTCATTCCTCCCCCTTTCCTCTCTCTTTCTCTCTCTCTCTCTTCCTCCTTCTCTTTCTCCTCACACGCTGATCGCTTCAACGTGCAACGATCGCCCCGATGCTGACTCTCGCACGACGGCGGCTTTCCCTCGCAGAAAACCTCGACTGCCGCGCGCGCGCTACTGCGAGGGGGTCGGTGACGACGACAAAGCATTCTCTCCCCGGCTTTTCCAGGGGTTCCTCTCCTTCTCCCCCCTGCGCCCTCCCCCTCGTCTCGCGCGCGCACGCTTTTACGCCCTCTCCTCTCGATGATCTTCCTCTCTTCCTCCTGTCTCTCCCCGCGGCCACGATGCGTTTCCTGTCTCGCTTCATCTCGGCGCGCGGCCCTCCCCCTCGCCCTCCCCCTCACGCGCCGGAGGACCGCGAGGTGTCCCGGGCGTAGTGAGCAGCTCTCACCCGCTTTTCCACCCTCGCACGGCGCCTGCGCGTCCCGGGGATGTTTCCTCCTCGCACACCCCGCGCGCGCTCTCCTTCTGCCTCCCTGACCATCCCGTCCTGCGGATGCCCTCTCGGTCTCTCTTCGGTCCACGCCACCCTCCCACGTCCCCACTCACCCCTCTCTCATCACGCTCGCCCCGCAAGCGCTCGCCTCCTCTCTCGCCTGTTACCCGCTTTTCTTCTCTTTCCCTCTTTTCTATTAGTCTCCGCTATCTTTATCGGCCGTCCTCTTCCTCCCCCGGCCGTGTTATCTCACCGGACCATACGCGCTCTCTTCGTTGTGAGGCTGCCCTTCCGGAGGGCACGAGGTTTTTCGGCCGGACACTTCACGACGGATCGAATTTGAATGCGTGCGCGAGAACGCGAAAGCGGGTCACGGTTTCGCCTCTCGAAAGAAAGAAAATGCGGTGGCCAGTGAAAGCCGAATGAGAGCCAGTTTTCGTCAGCGACCCGGTTATTCCGGGAAACGCGGAAAACTGGACTAAAAAAAAAAGAGAAACAACAACGCTCGCAATTTGTTCCTAAACTTCATTTTTAATTTAATTTCCACTTTTTCAGCACTCGCATAAATTCGCAAATCGCCGCGCGCGACAAATTTATTTGTCCCTCGCGCGAGATGAGAGCGGAATATAAGAACGCGCGACGTAGACGGATCACCGGCATTTAAAAAAGCGCAAAATTACCGTACCTGCACGCGTTGCAACTTCGATACGATAAATCGTTTTTATTTACGAATAAAGACATCGACGCGCGATCAATCGCGCCAACTTTTTCGAATATTATTCGACGACGATGTGCAGGGCACACGTCTCTTCCCTCTCCTTTCTTTCTCTATCCCATAAATACACGTGCTCGTGAAAAAGAAAAACGTTCCACACTTACAGCGTCGCTTATTTATGTTCACACCCTACGGGATGTGCACGTAAACCGAGGCTTAAAGCCCCGACTTTAAATCGAAACACCAGCTTTAAGCGGAGCTTTGCGACGCAAAAAAAAAAAGAAAAGGCCCAGATGATATCTCAACCGTACGCAATCGTTATTATGCGTTCCGTCGCTCGTGAACCTATACGACGAGTGCAGATATCATTGAGAGCGTAATGGTATACCCAAGATGACGTTCATGCATTTAAAATAATCTTGGGTTCCATATTTTCTAGCGCATAGAAACATTTCCGTTACGAGCAAAATATATAACATTTGAATTATGTATTTAATACTTGAATTATTTATTTAATATGTTTAATTCACTATTTAATTTTCTTCAATAATGTATTTTTCAAATATTCTTGCCTAAAAAAAGATTCATTTTCTTTAGGAAAGTAAATTATAAATCTTTTTAATAAATTATATACATTTTTACATATATATATTTTTTTTTTTCTAGAACGCAACGCGACAACATCCATTATTTTCACTGCATTTTGACGTCGAGTAAATAACATTGCCTCGCGTATAATGACGTATACAAGAATGACGCATGGGACAACGTGTGGAAATTATTTCATTCAAATTAAAATACCCAGGGATATAACTACTACCGGATGATATAGCGCAGTTTTACTATAATGTAATTTTATTATACCATTGGTAGTAAAGGGGAGCTAACCGCTCGTAATTCCGGACGGCGTCGACGTCTTTCCCAGGACGTTATCCACTACCGCTGGCGAACTATGAATTTTAAAAGCAGCCCCCTTTTCCTTCTCCCTCTCGCCGTTTCGTAACTAGCGAGTCGCGAATGGCGAGGCGCGAGATTCCAGAAAATCGAATACCATCAGAGTTCCGAAATAATAGGAATCGCCCCGAAGGCTCGGACAAATTTGACTTGCAACGAAAAACATTCATTCGACGCCAGAGAAATGGCGTAACGGTTTTTTTTGCAAAACAACGGAGGAGAATTAATGTATTCGGACGATTCGATTGCCGTCTGACTCTCGTGCGTTCGTTCTACTTACGACGGATAATCCCTTGAAATTACAGTTTAGAAAAGTTATCGAGAAATTTGAGGTATTTAAAATTATATTTAATTAAAAAATACATGACATGCGCTTTAGTTTTTAAGTTGAAATTATAGGCTTTTTAAGATTAATTCAAGAAGCGATCGGTTTCAAATTAATCAATGAGGTTATATTGATAATAGAGAGCCTGAGAGAAATTCGACACATTTAATTTATTTATGTAAAAGACGCGACGACTCGACATAATGCAGATTCTAGACTCGGAAACACATTATTGCTGAATTTATGCAACAGTAATTTAACGTTTCGTATATATAACGTATACGTAAATCGACGAATTGTAACTTGGTTACGCAACAGCGCACCGGCTCCGTGCTAAAATTTGCACGGCGAAGTACATTCAAGTGAATTTGCGAGCGTGCAACCCAGTTGTGAAATTTCATGTCTACCGGCTTAATTAAAGCGGTGTTATGTACCGGTCCGGTGTACATACAGTGACGAATGGCATGTTTCCGAAAGAAATACGAGAGAAAGAAAGATCGAGAGAAAAATCGGGAGAGAAAAAGAGAGAGAGCTCATTTAATGCCCGCATAAAACCACCCATATGTGCATTTCGTTGCGAGATGCAATCGTTAAAACGTTATTACCGATTTTTGCGCGGCTCTCACGGCGAAGTCACTACACGATGAGGAAACACATTCACTGGGGCAGGTTAATGAAATTGATGGCAAAGTTCTGTTCGCTGGGACTTTGCCTCGTGGAATTATCGTGAAGATGGTGAATAGTCTTGAAGCCGCATAAAGATTCGTGCCATCAGGCTGCATATTGTACCACGCAATTCAAATAAAAGTTTCGGCTTTCCGTCAGCTTCTATTCCCTCACTTCTGTACACAAGAAGTATAGTGACTTAATAACTCGAGTTGAACTCGGGTTTCTATCTTTTATTTGTAACAGCGGATTTCAACTTATGTAAACCACTTTATATTTGAAGAAGAAAATGTTGGAGTTGCATTTCACTTACAAATCGACATTTTTGCCTGTATAAAATATCCGGAATTTTGTCCTTAACGAAAATTATCAAAGTTATAAGAATGTCAAAAAAAAAAAAAAAATGAAAAAAAAGACAATTTAATTTCTCATTTTTTACTTACAATTAGATTTAAATTCTGCAACGTCGGCGATTTATTAGTAGTTTGGTGACAATCCGGAGTATCATATTAAATGATAAAAGGCACGACCAAAATGATATTGGGATCTCTATTGCAAATAGCCACAATTTTGCGGAATAGCGATGGTCGTCGGCGATCGATACAACATGCGGTGCACCTATATCGGGAAACGTTGACTGAGTTGCAGCGGACCTTCGTAATTTTCGACAGGAGTTTGCAGAACACGTGGAGCGAACTAATTCGATTATGGACAATCTGACCGCGCCGAGGGAAAATTTAAAGTTCACTCGAAGCAGCGAGCACGCGATGCTGTAATTGGCGATTCCGTTATTATTTCATTAGCGTAATGCGTGTAACAATGTAAATTAGCGGCACGTAACGCGAAACGTCGGCGCAACACCAAGATTTATCGCTAAATCGCCAAGAATTGGATGATCGTGATTTATGACATTTTAATTACACGCGCCGTGCGCGCGTACACTGCACGATATCGTCATGCATACGTTTGCAACGTAATCAAATAAAGAACGAATGTCAATTTTGCCGTGTTAAATCCAAATTCAGTCCGGGTAACTCGTATCGCGCATGATGATAACGTAAATTGATATACCGCGCGCGCACGTCGACGAGATACACGTACAATGATGCTGCGTACATGTCACGAACACACCAGATCAGAGTTTATTTAATCTCGAGCCCGCATCCTGTTAATTTTCAGTGGGTAATTTGCATTCCTAGGAGATTCCTGGAAAGAGAGAGAAAGCGGGAGAAGGAAAAGAGAGAGAAATCGATAGTAGAAATCTGTGTGCAACTCTTGTCGAGTAATTTTACTAAAGTGAAATGCGCCCAGGAATTAATTCGTCAGTAAACTAAACTACTGACGTCTATTTAAAGTTTACTCCACTTAAATTGATGTTCGTACAAACTGTGTCCCGTCATTATCTTTAAACGACTGATAATTATAATTTTTCGTTTTCAGAACTGTCGTACAAGATGATCAATTCGTGACAAATTTATTAATAATTGATCCTACTTGGAAATTTTGTCTCATATTGAAAAGAATAATTTAGAATATCATTAGATTATCGAGATTATAGAATTTTTAAGAAGAAAATAATAAATTAAGTATTACTGTTCAACTTAGTCTTAGAAAATTTTCCTTCTAGAATAGGGAGAAGAGCACAAAGTTATTTTCACAGAGGCTAAGCCCTAAAATGCACCTCTTGCAATAATAAATTTTCTAAGAAGATTATTAGAATTAGAGAGAGATAATAATACGTAAAATATGAATGAGAGAGTGGTTTAAAATTCTATTTTTTCGAGCTGCTCGCGGAAAAATAATTGGCGGTGGTAGAAAGGCGGATATTACGGTTGTTCTCCGCGAGAAGGGATGGCTATAACTTAACCGTGAGAGGCGCTACCGCGTGCTCACTCTTCACGATGCTCGTGTGAGGCCGCGATGCTGAGGGGTATACGGGATAACGAGGAGAATGTAGGGCAGAAACTTTGGACGCGTTAGGAACAAGTCTACTCGAATCGTAGGCGCCGGCTGTTCGATTTTTATCGAGTACGCCGACGAGGAGCGAATAAAAGCGCCAATATTATACGTAGCGTCAAGAAATCTCGTTGGTACGTTATTGGAAAATATAATGCCAGGCATGATTTTATTCGGGATAAATAGACGAGTAAAAAATAAATAAATAAGGAGAGATTTCTTCGCAGGATTAGTGAGCGTAAATAAGTTTCAGATCGAATAAGAATTTAGAAAATTTGACGCGGACACAATTTGTATTATTTATTAACTATTTTTTTTATTTTTATACTGCAATTCTTCCATTTTGTGAATCTTCCGATTTCTTATTACTTTTCAGTTCTTTTACCACTCTTAATAATATTTTCGTCAAAACGATTGACAATCTAAAGTATCAAAATGAATCAGAGATTAAAAAGAGACTACGAAATCTTTCCTATAACAGACAACGATTTCTTTCCTTTTATGAGCTTAAATAAACTTCCCTGCGGAACTTTAATTTCTGAGAATCAGGAGAGTCAGTTACAAGGATATTTAAAGTTCAACGTTGCCGGTAGTAGACTGCGGCCGCAGTAGAAATCCTCATTAAAGAAATATCGTCCGCAAGTTATCGTCAAACGGTCTTTAAATGAGAAATAAACGGGAAGAGGTGCGATTAAATCCCGAGAATATCCCCGTATCCCATCTTCTCGTATTCTATAGAGCCTCTCTAAGTTTCCGCCCTTAGCGCGCGCATTCCGAACAAGTTTTTCCCGTGATCCATAAGAAAGCTATAAGCCCGCTCGATTTTCCCTCGACGAGCAAGTGGTGCTCTCATCTCTGGCCGTCGTACGTCATTAGGTGCGGGCAGGCGGTATAGGCGGTGTGCGGAGAGCCGACTCGCGACGGCGGAGGTTTATGGTGGCTGGAAGTCACTCGGTGGCGAAAGATACCGGGGCAGCGGGGGACTGTCGACAGCCTGAGGGGTGACGTCATTCCCGGGTGAACGGTGACGTAAAAGCCGGGCAAACGGTTACGCAAGCGTGAGGGGATGCGCGCTGCGCGCGCTCACCCACTGCCCTACTTTCCGCCTCGCGCGCGCACCAACCCTCCCTCCCGACTCGGGGATGAGCTCGGCGCGGCGCTCGGTTCACCTCTTCGCCCTCTTCGCTGTATATCTCCTACCCCCTGCGCGCGCGCGCGCGTCGCGGTGGTGCGCGCAAACCACATGTCGAGAGGAGGAGAGTTAACTCTCATTTCGAAAGACTTTCTGTGTAAGCCCTATTTATTTAAGCGTTTAGCCGCACGGAAACGTGGAGAATGAAGAATTCTGTATCGGAAAAGTTTATCAAGATAAAAGATCCGTCTCCGTTCCTTTATTGCGTGCGCTTAAGATCACGGAAAATTTTCGTTTGGAATATTTTATTTCCAATAATACTCTTAAAATGCAAGTATCCGATGTTACCTTTAAAATGCAGCACGTTTCGATACTATTCAATACGAATTATATTTATTTCAGCATTTATCCGGCAGAGATAAACAGAGATACGAAAAACAAAGCTTTCCCAGGAATATCAGAAGTTATTCGAGAGAGCACTTTTCAAATTCCTCCAGTTCGACATAAAATATGTGCAAATAGTTTTTTCAATTCTTTCATTTCTCATTATGTATATATTTTTTTCATAGTTCACTTCGACATTTTTCAACAAGTTCTTTTTCCTATCAGTATTTATCAATATTGGTAATAAAAATCGAAAGATACTTTTCCAGAGATATTTTCGTTAATTCATTTATTTTGTATAGTAAACCGTAAAATATTTGCGCAATAAATCTTTTTTTAAAATTTTCGATAGCTTTCGGTATGGCTTTGAAGCGTAATACTTTAATAATAAATCCGCGGCAGCAATGTTGTGTAAAGTCACAGTAAAGCTTCGACATCACACACACGGTTTCGCCGGAGATTTTAATAAAATACGAAGTTTGTGATACTCTCGGCGAGGCGGCGCTCTTCTGTTACACTGGGTAAGAATTAATGCGGCGTCTTTCGGATAGGATCGGGAAAATTGACGAAAATTCCGAGGGATCGCCCCGAGCATTGGGCGAGAGATCGTCCTCTCTCATCTTTGCGTATTCAAGCTCCATTAAGTTCAACACCGTAGAGGAAGGTGCCCGGCGGCTATGGACCCGGGATAAGAATCGCATCGACTTCCCCTTATCTGGGTCAAAGGTATGCACACCGCGTCGGACACACACGTGTGTCTGTGTGTAAGTCTGTCGGCCGCGCACGTGTGTACGCGCGTGCACATTGCATCCCGGCGGTAAACAACATTGACACTGACGGGAGCTTGGCTCTCGATCTGCATTGTTAATATACAACACAGAGTCGAAGCCATTCACGTGTGTAAAGATATACACGGCATAATAACGGGATAGATGTCTTTGGAAACACGAGGGATTAACTCCAATCGAGTGACGAACCGGAGAGTAACATTAGAAGAAAACTGGATGCGTGGCTTTTAAACGATTAACGAGTACCTGCTTATCATCGAGATAAGCCGTCTGCTTGTAGATTGTTCCGAGTAAGGCGATGTTCAACTTGAAGAGAAGCGCCCTTTAATTATTTCGAAGATCAGCGATTAGTGGTTGAAGGAAATTCCATTGCGGATTTGGCTGATTAAGAGACATTTATCGAGCGTCACGACGGCTTGTTCATCCAATATCTGAGACATGGGATCTCCGAGTTGATTAAATCTTTCTTTTAACGTCAGTTATCGATAAAGATTAAATGTCAAAAAGAATTAGGTGACCAAAATACACCTCAAGAATTTTGCAAAAATGAAAAAAAGCTGTGTTCCCCAAAAATAAACGATTTTAAATAGTTGAATTGAAATAATCTATTAAACATTAAAATTCTGATGATACAATAAATTTAAGAATTGCAGTAGACGCAATGATTTGTAAAAGATATAAATATTCTTGAAGAAAATGACAATTCAACTTGAAATTGGTTCGCGGCAACTCTTACGGTTCCTAACTTTAAGCTAAGCTTGAAGAGACAGCTGTCGTGGATGCGGAACAAGTGCAAGATAAATGATGCGCGATACAAAAGTGCGCCGAAAGTGCCAATTTCGTTGGCAGCGACGAAAGCGACAAATTATAACCGCCGGTCACTTCACCGGCGCATCTTTACACCGATTTATCGCTATATGTCGCTTAAATGTGCAAGGTCGGTGGTGAATTATCGACTGGAAATTGCGAGGGACGGATTATCGGGCACCGAGGTCCTTAATAAGCGTTCCCTCACGGCAATTTGCACGGATGGTGTTGCATCAAACGGGTGACATTAAAACGCGCAATTCGGTCGCACCACGCATTATGCAGGACGTTCTATATCGGGCGAGACGCGAGAAGATATTTCGCAAGGACGAGATAAAACGAGTCACGGAATTACTCGACGTATAAAATATTTATGGGTTACGACGGATTCTCCACTTGAAACCAACGTTGCGAAAGCTGTCGGTGTCATGTGATAAAATTTTACTTCCTGCTCTATTTTAAATAAACTTTCACCTGGACTGGAATAAAACTTAATGTTTAATAATAATATAAAAAAAGTTCGTATAATAAATAATAATCTAAAAATAATATTAAATGTTATATAATTTTCGCTTTTTTGTAGTTGCAAGTAACATTCTACGATGCATGATTTAAGCATGCAATTAACAGTAGGTGTCGCGTAACAAGGAAATCGTAATTAGCATAACGGCGTCGGTCAACCGCAAAACCGATATATCGTCGATCCTAATGATGCTAATTGACCGATTAGACAAGATACGACACCCCGATCGCGATTTTGCTCACGGCAAATCGAAATGCACCAGGAAAAAATTCGGAGAACTCGAAGAATGTCCCGATTGAGATTGCGATTCGCGTCGTGATTGAAAAACGCAAACGCAATAACTGCATCGCAGAGATAAGAGATAATTCAGATGATATGAAAAAGAACGATAAATACGAAAGGCGTATCGTAGGTACGATATAACGCGATAAATCTATAGAGTGTCTCGAAACACTTAAAGGCTCCTTATTAATTAAAATATTATATTATACAATTGTAAACAATAAGACACTTTAAATTCTCGAGTAATTCTACAATCGATTCAAGTCATTAGTTATACTAATTACTGATTCACCTCAGGATTTGATTTTTGTTTCGAAAAAGTAGAACTCCGCGGAATTCCGCGGGGGAGAAAATGTACGATAAAGTTGTAGTTTTCCCGAGGCGGGCTGTTCTCCAGGGTTGCGGCCCACTTTGCACACACGGTTAAGGCATCTATCGGATAAATCGCCGTCAAATAACTCGTTCGAAGGATTCATCTGGCGGAGCAAATAGTTCGATCCGCCGTCCGTTCGCGCGCGGTGACAAGCCCGCCCGCTGTTCTCTCTCGTCTCTCTGTGTTTCCGTGCGGCAGATCGATACAGCGGAGTCTGCGTCTCCAATCCGCGTGTATATATACTTTATTACCACGCGGTGCACCCGGTACATGCCCCGGGTACACAGGGTGGCCCCCGCGACGAACAACGAACGCGCGCGAGTCGCGAGTTCTAAGGAGATTATCGTGTCTGTAAAAGGGGTTTATCGCCTGTTTGCCGGCCTCGCCCGATGCTCTTCGACTAAAATAAAAAAGCGACGTCGGGTGACTTCATCAGGGGTAGCCAGCCGCCTATCCTCCATCCGAGAGTTAACACTCTCGCGCGTGTGAGTATACCGGTATATATTTAATCCGAGAATCCCACGGTCTCGGATTCTCGGGATTAAATGTATATCGTGTACTAACAATATAATCCCACTCGAAACTCGTATCTTTATAAAGACAATCCCGTTCGAGAATGCTTGTTCATATAATCGCAATTTCACCTTTATAAGCCCTCGGAAAAAGTGTTCTAAAAAAGAAATATCGATATCGTTCAACTTCCGTATAAAAAATGTAAATCAAAATGTAAATCGGCGCAAGACACGTATTTTTTTATTTATCACTAAGATTACTCTATTTTCTGAACTGTGCGTTTCAAGAAGTTTAAAAAAAGTACTAAATATTTTATATTTCTTCCTGAGTCATATATTCTCTGTCACGATAAATGCACTTCCTTAGTTTTGTCAAAAGATAAAAGAAATATCGATATGCGACAACTAGAAATTTATCACTGCCTGCCAATATTTCGGCTATAAAAAATTCTCTTACTCGATTCCATATTCTGATTAAATGTGTCAATGCACAAGTTCCGTTTCTATTTGATTTTCTCTTTCTCTCTCTCTCTCTTTCTTTCCCTCTCGTTAATTAACGTCAGGCTCATTTTATTAACAACTACGACCTCTGTCCTATCAGAAGGTAAAAAAATGACATTCACGATTATACGGGGAAACGTGCCATTGATATGTTACTAATTACTATACTGACAATGAGTATTAATACTGGCAGTAAACACAGTTGCGAATGATCGATAGAATGCATTAATTAGATGTTTCCTACTTGTACGCCACGTAACTCTCTCCGGCAGATCTATCTTATAATTTACGTACTTGTAGATATACAATTTTCAGATCAGTGAGGTGATAACAGAATAAAAACGAGCGATTGTAAATTCACAAATTAACACAATATAAAATGTCTCGCGTACCTGTTTAAAATTTCAAAGGCGAGGCGAGGAGAGACGACGTCGGAAAATTAGGCGGGCGAGACGACACCCTAGAAACGTATTATCCCCGAACTATTATTCATCGCAAATTATCCACAATGGCGCCATGGTTAAGCGAGCGTGCGGAATACAATCCATATACCGTTAATTTCATTTAAAGAGAAGAGGAAATAATCCGAATAATTTCGGTGTCTTAATTAACACGAACATACAGATGTCTCGAAATGTTAAATTGTGCCGATTTCGGAACTTGCAATTTAAGAGAATTCCACAAGGGGTGTCTCCCGAGACACGTGTAATATCCACGCGAAAACGATATTTCCTAGCCAGTTTCCTCTCCAGCTTCTCGATTACGCGATTTTTTGAAATGTCACGTGTGCGCGAAGGCTTACCCGGTAAATCGAGATTTAGTATGGAACTCAACATTCCAATTACACGTAACCGGACTTACTGCCGAGTGAAAACTTAATTGCAATCGCGTAACGTTGCGGGATGAGGCGAAAGGAGACGGAATGGGATTAAAGTTATTGCCCGACGTGCGATCTAATCCCCATCGTATCTCTGCTCTTCGGCAGCGGAAATAACAGCGATCGCGTGGGAGAGAACTGGCGTTGGAAAAGTCGATAGCTACTAGGGACTAGAGAAATATTATCTAATTTCAATCTTAAATAAACGAAGAGGCAGAGTACACGCGCTCAATTTTATAATCATCGACCGAACAAAACGTTGCTAAATTGCTCTCAATTTTATTAATTTCGTTACATAAATATCGATATTACAACGAAATAATAAGGGAAATAGTAAATATTTACATACAAATGCATTTAGTTCGGTTTGCCTTGCCAATTGCATTTATAATTAATTCAGTATACCGTCGCGGAGTTAAAGGAGAATGCAATTACGATAAAGGCCGAAGCTGCTTTGAATAATTCAATAAAGAGATACAACCGGGCAGACGGTTTTCCCCTCCTCCCCTGCCCGGTATGTTTTCCATGCCGAGGAAAAAGATGGGGAAACGTTTTCGCGTGATATTAAATTGATAGAAACGCGATGGAGACGCGCTCGTAAATCAGTGGCATTTAATCTTTCATGCATGCGGCGGATTCCACGGCTGTTCCAAGAATGTCACGAAACTCGGCGGAAGGTATGCTGCCTTCTCTCTCCCGGCGGGGGCTAAATATTTGACGGAACAAGCGTGAGAATCGTCCAACGCGGCTTAATGTTATATGACGCCCGGTGGCTTTGATGGACGTCGATAATATCCAGCCGTGGCCATGAACGTTTTTAGCTAACCCCGGTGAGGAAACCGCCGAAAAATGAAGCTGTCGCGAATATGACGGTACGACCGAGAGAGAGAGAGAGAGAGAGAGAGAGAGAGATTCAAAATCTTTCATTTTATTCTTTCGTATGTATATCCACTAAAGCGCTGCCACGTAAAATATACAGCAAATATTGTAGTATCATTGGATTGAATTATTAACATGTGTTTTTGATTAGAAATTAATTAATATTTGTGAAACGTAATACAATAATATGAAGTAAATTTTAATTTTACAGGAAAGATTGGCGGGTCAATTACATTTTTCAACGTCTATCGGAAACTTTACAGCTTTCTGTACGGCCGTATAACCGATTAATCGATCATGACTGGTAGTCTTTAAAGAAAGCCCAGTTCACGGCGATGCAGTAAATATTGACCGGCGCGTATTCCTCGAATGCAACCAGAGACCAATGAGTATTTTACTGCGACGTAAACCTAGACGATCGCTTATCGATTCTCCGCTTTATCGACTTTCGGCTTCTCCACACGAGTACATATATCCGGCCACGCCACTTCCTGTTTTTATTTTCGCACATTAATCGTCGCGCGCAGCACAGCGATCGAAGGCTCCGCTGATCTAAATAGAACGCCGGCGATAATTTTACGCGCTGTTAATTATTTCGAGCGTGTTTACCCGAGTCACGTCACTGCGGCGGCGGCGGTGTGTAGACCAACGGCTTCAAACAGACTGTGGCTTGTGTTTCATGTAATGTTCTTCGTTTAACGTTTTGCAAAAGAAAAAACGCGATATTCCACGCGTTAAATAAATAGTGAGCAGCGAATAAAACGCACGTATCGAGTTCAACGTTTCGAACACGAGAAATCGAGACCCGACTAGCTTGATGGGAATTTGACGTTTAAAAGAGGCAACGTCGAGCCTTTGACATTTAATATACGAGATTTGGAGAAAAAACAGCGTTGTGAACGCAGATTTCACGTAGTCCTATGAAATAAATTCTGCAGTGAAGCGAAACGGTCCTGCGGACGTCAACTTGCACGTGGCAAGGGCCAGAAAAGGCCAGCGATGATGTGACCCACGATCGAAGGGGTGCTCCCCCTTTTTTTGCCTCCTCGCGCGCGCTCATCGGAGTTGCTTTGTATCAATATCTGTAATCGCAACCGTCGCACATATAGTCGACGGGAGATGAACGGTCAGTCGAATGGAGGTAACGGGAGAGGACAGCCCGGGTCGCCGCGAATGATGGAACACAGGGAAAAACAATGGTGTGGGACGAGCTCGAAGAGAATTGGAGCGTACAAAGAGGGAGATCAGTCGAGAAGGATTTCCCCGAAATTAAGGTCTTACAGAAGGTCTGGGAAAGTCCCTTCCGCTTCCGCTTCGGGCAAACCTATTTTAAAGAAATCTTTAAAAATTTTGGGTATAGAGGAACGTTATCTTCAACCGTACATTACATATGTTCACGTTATATATTTTATTACATATTTGCCGATTGGAATGTCCAAAAATTCAATCGAATATCGCAAACCTTGCATGATTAGCTTATTGTATTAAACTTTTTTTTTCATCTTCTTTAATTATTATCGTAAACATTTTTTGTTTCATTTTCTTCAATTCTTTTCCCGTTACTCTTGTGAGGCATACTTGATAAATCCATTTTGAGATTACTCGTCCAATTATCTGTTTATTTTTTTCTTTTTTCTTTCTTCGTTTGATTTCTATCGTACTCAAAAAGACGTTAAACGAGAATATTATTGTTAAACCTAAATCACAGTTTTCTCATATTTTCATGCTGTTTGTATGATTTTTTCTTTATTAGAAAATCATATTACTATCTACATACAATAATAAAAGACTATTCTAAAAAGAAAAACAAGAAATGATATAATAATTAGATCTCAAAGTACATTTACGAAGCATGTCTGATAAATTCATTTTGAGATTAATTGTCCAATTTTATCTGTTTTTCTTTTCTCTTTCTTCGTTTTATTTTAAAGGACGTTAAATATTATTGTTATATATAAATTACAATGTTCTCGTATTTTTATGCTGTATGATTTGTCCGTTATTAGAAAATCATATTATTTATACTATAATTAACTAATATACTATTTATACTTAAATAACAGGATATTTTAACAAGAAATACGAGAAATGATATAATAATTAGATCTCGGAGTGTTGTTTTAAGATCAAGAATAAGTTTCTCCCTGTCGTAAATTGTTAAAATCGTATCCCGAGAATATCACTTAAAATGGATGAAGAAATCACGTGAAATATTAAATTAGAGTCCAATTATAGACTTAATGCCACTACTTTGCTTTCTTAGATATAATAAATGTTGCAGAGATGCTCATTTTAATGCATTGCATTCGTAAATATCAATCTAAATACTTCACTTTCGGATGATCCTATGTCGTTCGCGTGTCGCGCTCATTTCGAGTTCCGTGTCGTCAAAATTAATAAATTAAATTAAATATTGCAGAGAGCGCCAGAAGAGACGTCGGAGGTTACTTCGCGGATCGATGGCATATCTAATGAGTGTCAACGGAGAGTCAACGAAAATAACCGTGGCATTGAATGGACGCGCTACGGGGAGTCTGAATGGCGTAAGAAAAAGGAAAAGTTCGAAGCGATAGGATAAATGCCGGAAGGGGCGTTGTTGATTTATTTCGAACATTGGCACTACAATCCCAGTATATCTAAAAAAGATTGCTTCCGCAACGGCGGTATCGATAACCGGTGTTACGTATCTAAAGCGTCTAAGATATCAGGCTATAAAAGTGAAGAATCCACGATATATGCCAAGCCAAGCCAAGCAAAACAGGCCGAGAAAAACTTTCTTCTTTCTTATCTTAATAATTCAGTTACGAACTAATTTCTCTTACTTCCTCTTTTTAATTTAAAAAAAAGAGCAATTTTGTTTTAATCTTTTTGTGGTCCCTTCTTTGGACACTCGCGAAACTACGCGATCAAGTGCCTATCGAAAAATTCCCAATTCCGGCGGAGATGGCTGCGGATGTTTTGCCCGTCCGAAAATTCGAAAAGAGCAATCCAAGTCACCGAAGTATTATATATGTACAGTGCATCGTTGCGCATAAATCTTGAAAGATGCGGTCGAGTGCCGATCATATTTCTTGAGCACGTCGGAAAAACTGGCTCGAGGTCGGTAGAGGTTTTCGATGAAAATTCGCCGGCATATGTCCCTCTCTCTCTTTCTTTCCCCCTCTCCCCGTGTTCCCCGCTCTGCCTCCGCTCCATTATCCCGGCAATATCCGGCACAGCATGCGCTTCTGAAAATCGGGTCGGCGCCGGGACCGATCCGGCCGCCCCTCGTCGAGGGAGCAAATTGACAAATTGGGCCAATCAGGTATGAATGTACCACCAATCGTAGCAAATAGCGATATACTTTTTTGCTTTCCCCGTGCGCACTTTGTCTTCCGGGAATATAATCTTTCGAACACTAATGACAATAATAATTATAATCCCCAATTTGTGTTTAATTTCGCGCTCCGCGATGATTAAGAGACATAAATTACGAGCAATCGCAGATTAAAAAGCTTTCCTGCCATTAATTACATTCTAAAATATACTATTTCCCTCAGAATTTTGGCTCGTAATCTCACTCGCAAAATTAACGGTAAATTAATGTTAAAATATTTTAACGTTGAATATTAATACAATGTTAAATTTATGAATTTCACATTGGATATTAGTATAATACATATTTACAAAAAGAGATATATTTTTCTAAAAATTATTTCAAGGAAAGAATGACTTTTCTAATTTGTAGAAGATAAATATCTATCATTAAAAATAAAGTCAAAGTTTCACTTTGAAACTTGGATCAAGAAACGGCAACGATTTATACGTTTGCACGACGTCAAATAATATTTACGTTGCAGCGTACGCTGCAGTTTATTCAATTGTCGGAATTTTTCCGCCGATATGAAATTCTCAAGGTAAACTTAGCAAATACGCATTTGCGGACTTGCGGAGAAACGGGGGAGGGGGGAAGGAAAGGAGCGCGCTTGCATGACTTTTTTTTCATCGATACGATTAAGGAAAGTCGCGCCGGAGGCGGTTCGAGCTGAATGTTTCATGAACAGCCTCTGCCGTTCGCGTGCGTGTAATCATCCATAACAAGCTGCGACAGAGAAGTGGCGCTCTTTATCATTGGCTGTTTAATGCCGCGCGGCGCGATAAGCGATATGCAATAAGAATGTCACCGCCGACCGTGCCACGGTCGCTATCATTCCGCGGCATCGTTACCGAGTTGTCTGCGCTCTATCGATTTTCCTCGACCTTGTGCCACGACGGCGAAGGCATGAATTACCCCCGCGATACACTCTTTCGCCCATTCGCCCGTCTCTTTCTCTTCTCGTTTTCCTTCCGTGTAACGTGCACACATCCGCGCGAACCCATCCAGCTAACGTCCTGCAGGTATATCAGGATGGATATCCATTAATTTTCCGCTGTCGCTTTTCCCGGTGACGTATCTTCCACCCAACAGAGACAGTTGTCACGGATTTTAAATCCGCGGATAAATCGCCGTGTGTGAGTCCGCGGATTTTTTAACATCCGACTGCTGTCAATCGAAAGTCACAAAAAAAAAGGAGAAAGTGCCTTTCATATTTAAAACTATGTATTTTGATATTTATATAAACTTTTTCAGGCAATTTATAGAAAGGTTTTTTTTACTCTCTTTAAATCGCCTCGTCAGAATACCATTACTGTAGTTCTCTGATAGAATTGGCAAGATAAAATTTTCATTTTCTCCTTGACATGCTTATATCTTATCAAATAAGAATCATAAATGAAGCTATATGTTACCGGGCCCTTAGCTTCGTTTTTTTTTTTCTTAACGACGCGCCAAGTTATTTCTTCCGTTCTACGAATGAGCCTCGCGTGAAGCTGCACGGTAGATATAACGAGGCCGAGATCTCGAGAAAACCTTTACCCGCTCGTTAACGTTTTCATCTCGTTTTCGACGTTCCACTTTTGTTTTTTTTTTCCTAAATCGTCAAAATGCGATCACGTGTATCCTGCGCCTCGATCCTAAAAAGAACTCGAGGGGATCTCGCTCGGAGATATTAATGTTCGGCAAAATCGTGATTTTCACGAATGCTCCGATTAAGCTGATCTTCAAGCGGGGAGTTATATAGAGCGCGACGATGAGAAAATCGAGTTGTAACGAGGACATTTGAGGACTCGTTCCTCTCTCGTTCCAGGGATGCGCGCGGAATGCCGCGATCCGTTTAACGATTGAACGCCTCGAAATGGCACCGCTAATTGCCGACGCAATTCGTCGAGCATTACCATCGCGATGGTAAAGAGCGATCGAAAAAGAGCGCCGGAACTCGCTCTCGCGTCGTCGCTTTATAGAAATATATTTCGCCGTATATTGCCGTCATCATTTTCACCCGGGCGAGAAGGAAACGTCGCTGTACGGAAATACGTTTATTCTCGCACTCGCGAGAATGACGTGAAATTCAAAAACGTTCCAAGAGGAGCGTCCAACAATTTCATCACCGGTCACGGTTCTATTACATCATTATTTCCTGCGCTCTTTGCCGTCGACCGAAAAGAATAGCGCAGAGTGATTTATGTGCTCCAGTATAGCATGTGTAAAATAATGCAATATCATTTGTCTAGATTCAACCTTTATTAATGCCCGCATCCCGCGTCCGTTTCAACATCTTCCAAACGCCTTTGTACACTCGTTTTTCCCGCCTTCTCACGCTCATTTTTATTCATTGGTATTTACGGCGCGAAGAAGAAAATAAAAGAAGCGAGACGCTTGTACGACCGCATTCCGCGAGAAAACGTCGCTTACATCAGCGACAGCTGATCTTTGACTGTCGAATTTCCGCGATCGCGCGGTTTGTGCGAGCTGTCAGAACTTCTTCAGCGACATGCAATGAATCATCTTCACCGCGTTGCATAACGCGGCAGCTCGAAAGTTTCGTTGCTGCTGGCGGAAAATACGAGGAACTGCAGTCTTTTCTCTCGCGCGCGTCTTTCGGGAAAATGCTGAATTTAGAAAACCTTGGCAGAAGGAGAGCGAAGCGCTCTTGGTGGTCCGTAATGCAACGTCGCTGCCAGACTACCAGAGAGTTCTTCTCCTCTCCTTTCCCATTCCTCTTGTTCAGTCGTTCTTTTTCGAAATGCAATCGTGAAAAAAGTAATCATAAATTTAATTTATCGCAGTCATATGTCTTTAATTCTGAAACGATCGATTAAAAAGAGAAATTCCGCTGACGGATCGAGCTACTGGTGACGCAAATTTATAATAAAGGCCTAATCTTTTTCGAATAATTTCCAGTAATTCGCGATTAAAATTACAACGAGAGCCGTTTATACATCGCAACGTTTACACATCGCGACAGCGACTATTGTGTGGCAAACGCGTCTTAGAGATTAACTGTCGTGCCGTTTAACATCTATTGTCGCGCCTACGTCGGATCGCAAGTGGTGTAGTCGCGAGGCGAAGCCGACTGTGAGAATCGGGAATAGGATAAGACACGTTTACAGCCAAGCTCGATCGATTCTGCGCGTCTACGCACGTTACTTTGTTGAAATATTGATGTGCCGTTCAGCAACATTTTATTGCTCGTTCTATCAAATAGCTGCAAATTTAAATTCACTTTCCTAACCGTGTTTCAAGCATAGATTGATCAGGAAAAATTTTCAAAAATTACTGTGTTTTACCAAAATGTAAAAAATTATAATTTAAATCATTTAAAAATTAATGTACAGAGAGAAATGCATTTATATACATATAATACATTTTAATTTCGATTAATATAATTTATATACATTTTTTCAAAGTCACAAACATCTTTTAAAGAACATTTTAAGTATACGAATAGGGAAATAAGAATAACAAAAAGAGGAAAGAGGAAAGTTTATTAAATATGTAACGTATACCGAATCAGAGTGCTTAGAAAACTATATACTCTGTCAAAGCTTAGATAACGTTAGACAAGCGATTATCCATTTGAACACGAGATTTGATTTACGTCAAACAAAGTTGAATAATATATCAAGTAATTTAAAGATTTATCGTCGTTTTACAGATCGATAGAAAATAAAAAAAAATAATTTAGTAAAAACTGGATAACAGCCAGGATAATATGCCGTCAAAGTTGCGCGAAAGAAGAATCGATCACAAATTTGTATAGGAGAATCGATCCATCGTTAAAATTTGATCCGGCCAGAAGTGGGTCGTACCACTTGTTATACGGATCTCAATACGTGCCAACGGTTTTCCGTACATCTGCTCGCAATTTTTGCCGTGCTACCGAGACTTTCTTACTAAAGGGTCCAAGGGATTAATCGAGATTAACAGTCGGGGTCAATTGAAAATTCAAACGGGTTCAGGCGAGGCATTCAGTGCTCTCATTCCGCACGAGAGATCGGACGTAGCAGAGCTACTTCGAGATAGGGCTAATCCCGCAGAGATTCTACGCCATTGTTCCCAGCGGCCCGCATTTACATAGTATATTGCACGTACAGCGCCGACACCGACTCGAACGCGAAGAGAACGTAAGGTAGTAAAGCTTTACACTGCACCGGCGATAAGAGAAACTTATCGCGGAACGTGGATCCGCCGTCGATCCTTGAACTTAGCACTTTAAAACACAAATTGATGTGTGCTGGATTAATTTATTGTATGCGCAAGTAAACCGTTATTGATGTATTATCGCATCAGGCATACAAATTTAATCAAAATTAGCGCATTATAAAGTCGCTGCGTTGATAGAAAAGTGACAAGTAAAAAATTAGCATTTTTTGAGGTAATGAAAGAAAACTCCAGTCTTTAGAATAAATTACCTCGAAAATGTTAATGATAAATTTGACTCGTGTTACTTTTCTATCCTTGCAGCGAAATGACCACGAAAATTCATACTTCTTGGATCTTGGATTTCAACCAAATTCACAATTAGGCTATTTTAAAACGAAATTACCTACAAACGAAATCTATTTCTCAGAATCCGTAATTGCGAAATTTGATATAATGGTAAGGTTGCCACTGGAACTGAATACTCACTGCATTTAGTCGTCGGGTTAAAATTATAAAGGACATTTAAATCTTTCCACGTGGAGTCTCCGCTCGCATATTGGATATTAAATAGATCGACAGTTAAATAAATCAGCGTTCAAGTGTGGTATTATCGAGAGAGAGAGAGAGAGAGAGAGAGAGAGAGAGAGGCGGGGTTATTATTATTTTCAACGTACGATTTCACCGAGGAAACAGTATGGTATTTCCTTCCTTCATTAGTCCGCTTATCCGTCCCGATCGTTGATATTTATCGCCTCTCCCGCGCAATCACGCGCGCCATACCTAAGCCAAGAGAAATTCAAGCGGGCAAGAATAGCCGCAATCATCGCGGGGGCGCGCGAGCGGGGATTTTCCGTTGCAGGTGTGCAATAAAGAGGCGAATGACGCGAAACGAAACTTTGGCACGTGCCAAATTCGCGTTCGGAGCCGGAGCGAAAAGTAATAGTGGTAAAGAAAAACGCATCATTCGGGAAGAGTGGGGAGGGGGAGGGAGTGATTCAATTAATAGCGAGCTGATTGCGAGCGACGCGACGTCTCGTTTTCACGCGCCACCGACGACATCGTAGATCGATTTAATCGCTGGTCGCGCGCGCATCGATCAACGCGTTACGCAATTAAGAGATTCCTCCGGTGTGTCGCGCGCGCCGCCACCGTTCGATCTTTGTCAATTTACGAGATTCTACCGTAATCCCGAGATCGCGCAATTTCGCGCGGGCAAGATCTTCCTCGGGACTTTCTCTTTTCTTATCCCGAGCCTGAAATATTTTCTAGTTTGAGGTACGATTAATCATTTTCGCTCTTCTCGCGGTTAAGGATTACTCCGCGGGAGAAATTATTATTATAGAAGAGGAATTATTACGGAGGAGAGAGAGATCTCTCCGAAAAGCGCTATGCAATTTAGATTGATGTTTTCCGAGCATGCAATTTCTTCGTGCTTAATTGATTCAGCCGCCCCTCTTTCTGCAATATATATTTTAAGCAAGCGGTTAACGTATCAGCCGCGGCGCATCGATCATTTCCACAAACAATTCACGGGTATCATTTGCAAGGAGACTTATATCCAGTGTTGAACCTATTTAAGGAACGTCTATTTTCCACTTAAGGGTCACGCGTCTATTACGGCGTATTTCACACTGTATTATGCGGAATTTGCATTATACGTTAAATATAATGAGCGTAATAATAACCCGCGCTCTCGTGGAATTATCTAATCGTTAGCTCCAGGATTACGCTATTATCGCGCATCACCGACCAGTAAACTGCATAAAAAAAAAGGAAGAAAATAGAAAAGAAAAAATTACAACATCGACACGTAAATGCCCCTTTCGAACGTGCGTCAACATTTATTAATATCATATCGCCGATTATCGCGTTCGCTTATTATAACAAATTAGTGAACTTTCGGTATTACCGTCCGTACTTATTACGACGGACGGCAGGCTGAAATTGATGTTAATAAATAAATGATCATTAAAGCCAATAAATTATGCACCGATACACGTACACGTCCTCCAAATCTGGCGCGTAAATAATTTACCGACCTCCATTATTGCTCACACATAATAAATTAATACTCGAACTATCGATATAATCCGTGGTATAAGACAATTTCGGGGGAAATTGGTTTCGTCGAGAGTTCGATCGATCGAGAGATTCCGCCATTAGCCTTCCCTCCCTAGAGGGTTAATGACTTTACCGAGATAAAGGGGGGATGGGGGAAAAAACGAGCGCAGTTACTTGCCTTCGACGATCTGCTCCTTCTTCGCCAGGATCAGGGGAATCGCGCCGGAAGCACTCATGATGTCTGCTGCAGCTGCACGTAGATTGTACCTTCGCACACGTATACACACGCACAAACGCGAGAGCCCGGCAATGCTATATCAGCAATGACATCCACAGTCTCTCCTCAAGTCTCGGCGCGGTGCGCGGGATCGATTTATCGAATGACAGTTTCTATTTTCGTGCCGGCGCGGATTTCGCGCGCGAAAAAAGGGTGGAAAAAGTCAGGGGAATCTCGGTCGAAGAATAGGACTCGCTCTTTTCCCCGCCGCCGGCGGTGTTGTCGGTAATCTCGCAGCGGAGAATCTTTTCGGTCTCTCAGAGATCCGCGAAAAATTCGCTCGGATCAGATTGAACGCACGGTTAATCTCTGGAAGCACTTAAGTGACTGTAGAAGCTACGTTCTAGTAGAAAGTGCCGTCGATAGTAGTCAGATAGATACGACGAATCCAGAGATCCCCAATGAATCTTTGCGGAAATTCTGAGAACTAAAATCTGTAATTGTTACATGTGAATATTTTATAATTATAAGAGACACACTTATTTGTCATTTTCTTGAAAAACTTGCAATTTCTCTTCGTTACAATGTCTCTCTTTTCACAAATCAAAGTGTGCAATGAAGATATTTTGTTAACATTGCATGACTTACTAAATTATGTTTATACATCTTCTTTAAGAAATGTATAATATTATAATTATACGGCAAAATGTAATGCTATAAATTTATAGATAAACTTAATATATTTTTCATAATGCCTATAAATGCGCGCAATGAAAAAGCCAAATTAACTATTCAAATGCTCAGACTTGCATGTAATCGAAAATATATTGGAAGATCACGGACGTCGTGGTTTGTTATAGAATATCGCCTGAAAACGTAAATAAGATTTCGATCGATTGTTACTAAATTGGCTTTCAATTCGCTAATGCTTCACGACCAAGCGCTCATGACCCCCAACGGGAATCAGCTTTTTGCGACGTTAATAAATAATCACAAAGTCAGAAAAATCAAATCGAAGCGATAATTAATGTGAGAAAATAAAGAATCTCTCTCGGCGGGATGAAGAACGTAACTAAAAAAGATAGACTAGGTGAAAATTGCGGAAATAAATGATGACTAAATAAAGTAGCGGAAAAAGCTAATAAAATTAACCGCTAAAAATCAAATCAAGGGGACAAATTAAGGTGCAGGTAAATAAAGAGAATTTCACTCGACGGGATGAGAAAAGTGAAAGATAGACTAGACAAAAATGCGGAAATAAATGACGGCAGCTAAACAAAATAGCGAAGAAAAAAAAACTAACAAAATTACCCGCTTAAAATAAAAGCGAGGTACACGCGTGACACGGTTACGGTCGTGTCGCCATTCATTCGTTCAATTTTTATCTTTTACCGTTTTATCTGCTTGATTAGAAGAGCGTGATGCCGGTTTACGTTGCACTCGTAGCGAGCGGTGGCAACGTTACGAGGGAGGGAGGGAGAGAAAAAAAAAAGAGTTAACGCACGGGGCTCCGCTATTTCTATTACACGTCAGCGGTCGATAAAACGTAACGCTCATGCCAGCATGTATCACGCGCCACATCGTCACGTAAACCTGTACTCAGACACGTACGGACAACAAGTGTACACGTAAACACCGTTACCGTCGTGACTTTCGACTTGGAAGTGCAAGAAAGCCGTCTGATTGAATTAGCGACGACTGAAACTCGCGATGAGGAGATATACAAAACCGTGAAGTATCGCGTGTCATCGAACGTTAAACTTCATTTCTCGAGTACTTTCACGGGCCCTTAACTCCCTTCACCCCCTCTCCCCCGTAATTGAGGTGACACCTCATTCCCCTCTTACGCGTCCCGCGTCACGAACGACAAAATTTTCTTGAGACTTTAATCGAGATGCACCCCGTCCCGTCACGTTCACGCGATTTTCACGGATCAATTCATTTGTACACGTGACAGCACGCACATCGGCACTCTCTCACGTCGCGAGATTTACAATGTCGCACGCATAATTGCGCTACGAAAGGTGCATTACAAAACCGCTGCACGCGATACAAATCGCGCGGGTGAATCGCGATAGATAAAGTCAATGTCGGAACGGTTTTATTTCGATTCCGCGCTGAACGTTAACGTTTCGTTCGTTTACGCGGTACATCGATCCCGCATGTGACACTGCGCATCAACGTATAACAAACGATCTTTCACATGTGCGCGAGACTTCTCTCTCTCTCTCTCTCTCTCTCTCTCTCTCTCTCTCTTCTTCTCGATTTTCGATCGAACGAGGTCGATGGGAAAAACGTTGCCGCGCTACGACGTTGTACGAATCGAAAAAGTCTCGTGGTCGGTACTGAAAATTGACAGCGACCGTACCTCCCTCTCGGATGATAAATGGTGGATAAAACGATCCGTGAGTTCGAAAAGACCGAAAGCAGGACCGTTTTGCCGTCACACGGTGTGAATTATGATCCTCGGGGAAACGTGTCTCATCGTTGTTTGCAGAAATATTGCACGGTTCCATTAACATAAACGTGAAAGTAACATTTTGCGACGGCAACTTGCACAGGCGTTAGTCGATAGAGATATCACAATACAAATGCAATGCCGGTGAGGAACAATGAGAGGAAAAATGAATGGTAATAAACGGGTAAGAATAAACTGCAGTGCAATGGAGAAGTAGTATCTTTAGCGGTGACATCGAGTAGCGAAAATACGAGCGATGTGATAACGAGTGCAACGCTCCGCATGAAGAAACGAAGGCACGACGGTGGAATTCGTGGAAAATTAATAAATTAATACCGTTCGCACATGCAACAAGTCGCTCCAGTACGTCGCGTTTGTGCTACATTCGTTACGAGCGTTACAACTGTGTTGAAAGTGAATCGCCACGATAGAAACGAGCTACCGCGATTCGTGATTAATTAACCGAACAAAACGTGAGCTAATGCGCATTCCTTCTATTTTCGTATAGGTGTCATCGATCTCGGCTCGCGTCGATTCAAATATCAACCATTTGCGCGATGAAAGAGTTGATTTGGCAAGCCCTAATGTACATTATATTTTCGTATATCGCCTTCCTTGCCTACCTTTTTGCCGGCATTGTTCCTATTTAAAAATTCATTTCTCCATTTATCTTCTCCGAATATTCTCTTTTCAAAGTGTTAATGTTTCATCAATCCTATATCACATCCCATTTATGTCCATCTATCTCTAATCTTGTATTTTTACTTATAAATAAACTTCATTCTTTATGATCATCGTGCTATTTTTATCAAAAAGATAATTCATTTTAAAACTTTAATAATATTATTATTCCGAACGTATATAAAGACAATTGTTTTTATTTATTAATATAATACCGCATCACTTTCCGCGTATAATTCCCTCGCGACTACATAAAATAAGATTAGCGTAATCCGCGTCATACCTTGCCGGAGCATTTTTTCCATTTTTAGCATGACATTAATTATAAATGTTCTGGGAATGCTTTTTATCCTGTCCTAAAATTGTCTCTCATGTTGCGTTCTTAAATAATGTTATCTTTACCCAATAGTTAATTAATAGCTTAAATAGTGAAACTTTTTTAATTTAAAAAATTGACAATTTTTTTGCGTTCTTTACTAAAAACTATCGCGTTAGATTCTTAGATCGTCTTCCTGCCACGAACAAACGATCTATCTCTTAAAGAAGTTCTCGGGCTCATCAGGCAATACATTCGAGACAACTCTCAAAATTGCTCTTCAAGATCTACAGCAGAGGATCGTCCATCGAGGATCCTGGAAAGGCGGCCTAGTTACACCCGGATAGGCTCAGAATGCGAATGGATCGATGAAGCCGCTGCCTTTTCTGCTATCGACGTCACGTGATCTTCCAAGGATCGGTTTGACAATCTACCTGGACCGCGTTTCAATTCAAATAGTTGCTCTTGCAAAAATATCCAAGAACGAGTGAAATTTTCAAGATTTTTTCATCACGTGAATTTTTCAGTAATAACCGGGAATATTACTTAGATCTTTTTTAGAATATTTTTCGAGCTAAAAGTTAAAATGGTTACGAGGATCGTCATGCCATGTTTGTCGACGTTGTATCATTCAAGAAATTTCACGACTATGATTGCGCGAAAAAAATTGACCTGCCTTAAATTGAAATCACTATATTAGATTTTGATGTATAAAAAGTGATATTATAATACACTCGATATTAAAGTCTATCATGAGATTCATGAGGATGTGTCGATAATCCTGATGGGAAAGAAAATTGTCGTAAAAAGGCATCAAGTTAGAATTCGTCTATTTTAAATAATTATCGCTCTGCGAAAGCAATTAACAATGATGCGGAAATTGATTAATAATATGAATATTACACACACACATACACATAGAACATTACGTGTGCGAGTGCACTTTCTATGCCTTCCTTCAAATATACGTTAAAAGTAAAAAATGAAATAAACGCCAGAATATTTTTCATACTCTCGTATTTTCTATTTTTTTCTTCAATTTTTTCATCTCACATTTTTCATTGTTTATTCTCGTATTTTTTCATTCTATTGATGCTTTTTTATGCTTTTCATGTTATATATGCAAGTAAATTCATTTAGAGATTTTGCTGGCCATTTTTCTTCTCTCTGTTTTCGCAGGAACGTATAACAAAATTTATACATAATACATATTTATACATCATGAATTAATATACTCTCTAGTCTATAAGAAATTGTTTTAAGTTTATTACAAGCTATTTCCTCGACATTTACATTAGTTTACATTTCAGTTTACATTTCTTTCCTCATAGGATATTCGACTCACCCGGAACATTCCTCCGTTTACCAGGATCTCCAAATTTTTTTTTTTTTCAGAAAATAGAATCAAGGAAGAATCACCTGTGTATCGCGGATCAGGAAAAAACGAACATTAGTACCCGACTATTTTGAGTAGTCGCCGTCAGCTCGAACGAACAAACGAACGCACCCTTCTTTCCTCGCCGTCGTCGACGCTTTACACTCTATACGACGATCTATGTCCGACCACAACCAACGTAGATCACTTACGATCGATCTGGAATGTCGCCCTCGGGCGGGACACTGCGAGAGACCGTTCCGGGCGACCCGGCGAGAAAGATGGAAATAGAAAGAGAGAGAGAGGGGGGACAGAGAGAAAGAGAGAGAGAGAGAGAGAGAGACAGTGTACACGGCACGGAGAGAAACGGAGAGTGGTGTTACCTCTCTCTCCCGTAAGGAGTATCGCGCGGTGTCGTGACGACAATGAGGATCGAAGATAAACTATCGGAACCGACGGGAGAGACGACGCGACGGCTAGGATCGACACACGCACAAGTGGTTTTTCGCGTTTCGCGTCGGGTGTCTCGGGGGTTGGCCTCTGCCCCACTCACCTGGTAGCCGCGTAGGGTGCGCACCTACTACTACCCGACTAGAGGTAGGCTACCCACCCGCCAGCGACCGACCCATCCACTCACAACCTAACCGCCACCCACACCGCCACCCTACTGCTCGACTCGCTAACGGCGAGTTAGGAACTCTCTCTCTCTCTCTCTTGACCGTAGATATGTTATGTACACATGCCATGTACGTTTACGTGTGTGTTTGTGGGCATATTGACTACCTACGCGTATGTATGTACGTGCCAGATGCGGCCTGCGGGTTGTTAACGCGTTCCGCTGCCATTTGGCAAGGCAAACCCGAATCGTCGTCTCGCCCGAATCTGATCCGGATGGCTCACCTGTTAACCGGCCGGAAACCGGGAGGGAGCCTACGTTTTTAGCGATACCGCGACGAGGGAAAAATGGTTTCAACGGCAATTCATCAGCCGCGATTATCTTTTTGTTCACGTCCTCCGCTATGGCGAAGTATATATATACCGTGGATCATCCCGTTGCGGGATATTCATTTATCAGCGAGTTTTGCGCAGAGAGGACGACGTGCTCTCTTAAAAATTAAAATAAATAGTTTGTTCTCCACGAAAAGTTAATTAATTTACGACTTTATCCATCATTTTACAATTTTAAAGACTGCAGGATATTAAGATAAAATAAGACATATATACATTTTTTTTTAAGTTTTAATAAAGTGATATCAGTAAAATAAAAATCATCCTTACAGAAATTCAACTTAATTAAATGAAAATTACTTATTTTGAATCGGTAACTTGTTAATTGTTGTTTAGTGCTTTTAATACTTAAAACAAATAATTAATCACTATCTTCCAGTATTAAATTTCTGTAAGTTCTGCATACTTTTGGCTTTTCTTTCCATTCACGCTTTTCGCATGTCGTATAATTACCTTTAACAGGAGAAAATATCATTTCAAACGAAACTATGATGAGATTAATGGAGCGCGGACGAACGAACAGATTCGTTTCCCGAAAAGGGTGTTTGCACGTGGAATTCAATACCTCGGCGCGAGCGCGGCATTCCCACCGAGGGATATATATCGGTCCCGGCATGTGACATATGTACCCGTTGTGCATATATCGCACACAAGCCACGATCCTTAGGACTCTTAATTTAAAGAGAGAAGCGCGGGGAGGGGGAGGAGGAGGATATCGCGCGCTACCGCACATCCGTACCCCGTTGCTGATTGCAACCTCGGTTTCCTTTCACTTAACGACGTGCTGTATCCCAACGCGAAGATTGCGACCTGCACTCGCCGCCATTAATGGGCCGCCCGCAGGGGCAAGACTTCTCGCTCCGTCTGATCACAATCATATACCTATTCCACTTCGTGATCGAACTTCGTGCGCCAGACGACGCTTTGACAAGCGCAAGTAACAACCGAAGTGTTTCTCCCTTTCGAGCAGAAATTTGCAAGAGTATAATATTCACGTTCACCCAATTTGGAGTCAATACGATCTCACTTCTGTGTCTGTTTATCGTTTCGGGGCACAGATGCGTCAAACTGACGTTCAAATTCAAATGTTTCCATTTCAACTTCATCAGATGAGAAAGGATCGATTAATCCGAATCCATACACGTGCGAAAAATGTCAATGTTGCAGCCGCAATTGACGCAACGTATGCATAAGCGACAGAAATATTTATCGGCGCGAGAGGAAACAACAGCGACATTTCGATCCAATTTGATTATAAATTGATAAAGCATGGGAAAGTAACGACCGTTATAAATTAATATCGGCAGACTGATAATTTGTACCGCGCGGATCCTCCCCCCCCCCGCGGATCTCTCGAGCTTCCGATAATTTCGTACGTTCGTTTAATTTGCAGCTATTCTTCGTTATACCGCTTGATAGAGCGGAATAATTACACTCGAATTGATAACTCGAAATTAACGACACAAGATTCGATTAATAGAAAACTATTCTCGTGATTTCCGACCGCGCTCGTTTACATCAATTCTTCATTTTCGCCCATTCGAAAACTTTCCATTCCGCGAAGTTATCTTTTATGCAACGGGACATGAATTTTCGATATATCACGTACGCTCACACATATTATATCAGGTGTTACAAGAGGGAGAAACGGAAGGTCGTTTAAATTATGCTCGGAATTAACAAACATCTGATTGTAGATTAATATTGGCAGATATTGATAATTAACGTCGCGGGGGAAATTAATTTTGATTAATTAATATTATTTGCAAGGGACGAGCTTCGGCCGAGTGTGTGTTAAACCCCGCGCTAATACGAAATTAATTTATTCTCGCAAACGTTTTCGGCACGCTGCCGCTGACGTGGAGTTCGAGAGGAAGTAATTTTTCGATTTCGAAGGAACGGACTGGACGTACAGACGTCACGCGATCAAGACCAAGGCTTTCGGTGGGGCTCTCGACCGCCCTTCGAATCTCGGCGGGCTCTCGACGAGGGAAGAAAGGCGGATCGCATGCCAGCCACCAGTTAACAATCGAGGCCTAGCTCTTCGCGTCTACGAATAAAGCCGCGACACACAGCTAGGCGGTGCAGTAAGGTCACAGACAATGAACCTTCCGTTTTCCAGTTCAGGGTCTGACTTGATCGAAGATGACGATGGTCGCGATGCGATCGGCCATCAGCGTCACGTCCCTCCCGCGACCCCCCCCCTTCTCCCCCCGCGCGATCGGAAGGGAGAACGCAATCGATCGGCGGCGAGATCGGATCGCGCGATTATACTCCGTCATTTGCATCGCGCGATACTATAGACGTCCCCACGTCGCGGTTTCGCTATATACAATTCAGTCTCGAGTCTCTCGAGCGTCCAGCGGTCACTGCGATGGGCACGAGTACAGGGTTGATCTGTAAGGAAACAACTTCCTTATTCAAATCAAGAACTTGAAAATAGAAAAATCCCTGAGCTTCTTGCGGACTGAATTTGGTCGTGAGGGAAAAGTTTATAATAGAATTCAATTAAGTTCTTTCGAAACTAGACGAAAGGAGTTTGGAAGTTCCTGATGTACGAGAGTACAGACACGTCGTTTCTTTTTCACGCGCAAACTCGCGAGTTGCTGCACGTAACCGTTACGTTTACACGTAAACATCGTCGTGGTAAGAATTTATCGTTCTATTATAAAGAAACAAATAACGAATATAAGCGCGAAAATAGGTTTCTCGGAAATATCATAAGCTACAAACAAATCGTCCGATAATAAATCGCGCCCCAGGTTCGCGTGACGTGTCGCGCGGAATTAAACGCTCCGTCGTCGGATCTGAATATTGCATCGCGCTTGCAGAAATCAAGATCGGCTTACGGAGCCGCTTGCGGATTTTCGACGCGATAACGCGGTGGGACTTCGTCCCGCGTCAGGCCGCACGAAGGTCTAGGATAGAAATTGCGTGCCGTGATCCAGTTAACCGGCCGAGGCCTACATTCGCCGAACGCAAGAGACCGTCTACACCCCCGGCGTAGTACGCGAATAAGGTCGCAGACAATGAACTTCGCGTCCGTTACCTTCGAGCCTGGCGTCGAGCGAGGACGAGGCGACGCGACGAGGTACACCTATACCTGCCGTTTCGTGATCGAAAGAGTAACAATAATTGGAAATATCTCTCTCCTCTCCCCTCGCTCGCCCTCGTGCATGATATTTCGAATGGAGAGACACGCAAGATGTGGAAAATGCCGAACATAACAGGCGCCACGCCTTGACATTTTCACTTTATTACTTTTACTTTTTCGTACCATCCATCCTAACGTCGCTAATGGGTTATCGCTTTAAGTGCTGTTACACAAGGGATACGAGTCATCGATGAAGGAGAGATGATCCGTCTCAATTTGTTATTTTCGTGTTGAACGTACTGTGTTCCATTTTCAGCCTGGCAATAACAAAAAGTGCCAATATGGAGAAGATTACAGATTTTGTTGTATAAAGATTACTACGGAAATTTACTTAGCCACACGAACTTGGTAACTTTTAAGAATCTCAATGTCTTTAGTTTGATTTATAAGACAAAATTTTTCTACTGGTCTAAATTATTGACAGAAAACTATTAAGATTTAATACAGACTTAGAGTCTTAGAATCTACGTGTTTCCCGAATCTTTCGCCTTATTTTAATCTGCAATTATATTTGTTGTATAAAGATTACTACGGAAATTTACTTAGCAACGCGAATTCGGTATACTTTTTAAGAATCTCAATGTCTTTGGTTTGATAATTATTTATAAGATAAAATTTTTATACTGATATAAATTATTAACAAAAAAATTATTAGAACTTAATACAGACTTGTTAGAATCCTAGAATCTACATGTTTCTCGATTCTTTCGCTTTATTTTAATCTGCAATTATATTTAGCAGATCCACAAAATCTCTCTTTATTATTATGTAATTTCAAGATGATTTTCTTTAATCCCCTGACAGGTTTGGGATTAGCATCTATGACGGTGCTGACAGTCTTGATTAATTGGATTAATTCGCGCGGCATCTACTTACACAGGGAAACGCGCGACTTGCACGCTATAATTAATAACGAGCAAAGAGGATTAAAAAACTAATAAGCTTCTTTCTGTGAGTCCTTTCACGGGAACTTGAAGAGTGGCGCGAAGCACAATAAAGCAACAAGAAGAAACAAAGTTAGCGCAAGGAAAAGAAGATGCGGAGAAGGAAATCGTGTATGCTGTACCGGTGTCATCTATTTTCCCGCGCGGAAACAAAGCGCAGGATCAAAGTATTTCATCTTGCGACAGGATATTAAACGTCGGTGGAAGCTCGAGGATCATCTCGCGACGCGCACGCACTTGCGTGCATTATCGAAAAGCCGCTGCCTCGCGTTGGTGAAGAAAAATACACGATATGCGAACAGCAGCTTGATATTTATCTCGTGAGTTTTCTCGAAAAATATAAGCGCGATTCTCTCAACGGCGTCGAGGTGGAAGCGCATCATTCTTCTCGAAATCACGTCTCCCTCCGGTTTGACTTTTTCGTCACGGAGGAGAGTCACGAGTTCGGCGAGAAAGAAACGGGTTGTCTGACGCCGGGGATGAAATATCGGATGATGTATGCTTCTACGGGGGGAAGGGTCTGACGAAGCGTGTCGCGACGGACTTGAAATGGTAATTCAACGAATTTGCCTGGGACAAATATACAAGGTGTATATTAAACTAGACAAAATGGCAAACCATCACCGCATGTGTGATTCTACGGTAGAGAAAGCGGGCGTTTTAGAACCGCGCGCGTCTATTTATCCAACGACAGCTTTTATTTTTATTATATACGTACGCATATTCGACAAAATTTCGTGTTTGCAGTGTACACATTGCAACATTTATTGGCGTATCGCACGTAATGAAATCGTGTTATGATCTTGTGCGAGAGCGATTAAGTTGTAATTAATTATAAAATATAATTATATCTCCTATTAATTATAAAATAATTATCATTTCCTCCTCACACAGAATTTTCAATTGGTACACATTGTGTCGAAATCAACGCCATTATCATCCGCGCGGCAATTTTAGCGCGAATTAGTGTTCCTTTAATCTTTCGAGCGATTCGGAAAGCGAAACGATCGTAATTAATTTGCCGAATGTACAATACCGTCACATTCAGTGAAACGATGCGCGTGCACAATATCGAGAGACCCATCGATCAGCTAAACCAGCAACAAATTCGCGTTGTTATGGCTTAATGCTAAAACATTGGGGGCTTCACTTAGGAATTATCTATCGAAGTAAGCCTATTATCGAATTAACTGCGTCAAATTTCATGGAATACATTCAGTCGTGCGATTTGGAGAGACCAGAATAACGTTTGTCATTTTGCACGCCCGAAAGAATATATATAACGTTATCAAAATACGTCATTACCATGGAATGATCACAGCTGTCTTTTACACATGAATTTCGATTCGCTGCAGAAATAGAATACGCGGAAATTGTTTTAGACATATATTGTGTAATAAATGTCATTATATTTTAACTGGTTTTCCCATATTTTTTAAAAATAATTTCTTTCCCTTTAATAATTTCAAAATTTCACCCTTTTTCTACTCACGTTTATCACGCAATTCCGTAATTTCGCATGTTTCTCAACAAAACTCCTCTTATGTCCTTATTATTTTTTACATATTTACTATGTTGGCCAAGCTATTCAATTAATACGATTAATTTTTCATCACGCCTAATTATTCAATCCACTTAACGATATTTTCTTGCAACATCTGTCATGAGAAACGAGTCGTATCGCACGATCATGCAGAATTTATAGCGATAATATATTCATCAAGAAATCGCGAAGATATAGCTGTATAACTGAAACATACGTGCTGTGCGACACTCGTTTAGTAGAATAAACCAGTAGTATTCACGATTGTTCGGTCCAGACAGACGCGATCGCGATAATCAGTGGATTATGCGTCAACCTTGACTGTCCAGCTATTATGAGGTGCAGTAATCATTCGTGCCATACGTTCGCAAATGCGTAATTAAAGCGACAAGTTGTCGCTTTAATTGCTGTTTTTATAAACAGTTTACGCGACTCGTACCTGCACGGAAACGAATAGGAGCGAATAACTTCTTTTTTCTTCTTTTTTACATTCTTGCTCACTCGTATTTTTCCGCATAGTTGTATTCTTCGCGCATAATTAACATTTTAAACGTGCGTTCGCGGAGAGCTTGCCTTATATGTAATTCATTCTTTTTTACTTTATAACTGATGCCAGTTATACAGTTTACTCAATACTGATGTATTTGCAAGTATTAAATTGTAAATTCTTGAATTTCGCGTATTTTATTCACATTACAGTAATTTATAAAATTTCAAAATTCAATAAAATATATAAAAATAATAAAATTATATATGTATATTTTTGAATTTTAGTATTTGTGTGCATTTATGTATTTAAGTAGTTTTTAAAATTATATCGATATATATTCGTATATACAGCACAATTTGAATACAAATTGAATGTCGAATTGTGTACTTTTTAAATTTTAACTTATTTTAATAAAATTATTAAAATTCTAACTCAACAAATTGTCAATGTCGGGAAAAAATTTCCCGCTACGTTTCAGCATACCGTATTGAATTTTTGTCCCTTGGCAAATTCTATGCTCAATGTGTCACGGCGCCTATCCCATATTTATGCGCCGATTTTCGTAGCGCGGCATCAATCGACTTCCGGGTGGGCGCAACACACAGAGCCCCCGGTCCTGACCCGAATCGTCGATTGTTGTTCGGCCGCGAGCAATAAATTCGCGAGTGTGTGGAGGCGAAACGGGGACTGTCTCCTCGACCTAGTTCGAAGCAGCGCCGATTACACGCACGGGTTATAAGCGTTTCGCGCGTCCCGCAGCCGCGCTTTTCCGAGCGCGCGTATTCTTCTTTTTTACGATGCGAACGAGGAGAACGACACATCGACTGGTGTCGAATTAGCAACGTTATCTTTTTCGAAGTCGACTCGACGGCTCAACGGCTTCGCTTGGGTAGGGGAAAGTGAGACAGCGAATGAGCATATTGGGAACAATTAGGTATACCCCTTCCCGTTGCATGATAAAAATACAACAAAATGACCGAAAAATTTTCCTCACTTTTAAATCATTATTGCGTCATCATCTTGGAAATGCTTATATCATTCTACACAGTTATTTTAAAATATTAAATTCACCGTTTAAATACTTGCGTTACAGTTATGTAAAAAGCTAGACAGAAAAGTTAAGAATACGACGTGTATTGATATGTACTCTTAAACGAATTAATTGTCCTAATTGTGTCACTTTGCTTCTGCCTTATCAAGCTCGCTTACTAATGTAAGACAAATAAGACAACGAATATTCGGATCTGTTCTCCGTCGATGTACGTTTGAAATTTAGATTTCGAATTGATACGTTTTCTAATTAAAACGAAGTGAGTCTTATTTTTGTTCACCTTTATGAAACTTTAACTCGATTCACAACGGTCTTTCAACGATCCGAATAATTGAAGCCTTTTCTTCGCGCCCGCCTCGCGCTTATTGCACGTAAAACTTTAATGCGATTATTGTTAAATGCTGCGGATTACTTACACGCGCTCGTAGATATCGTTACCAGATGTTCCAACTGCGTACCATTCAGCTGCTGGTCTGCGAACAGAAAAAAAGAAATAAACGATGCTGTTAATTAATTGCTCACGGTGAAATATAAGCATTGCCTCTAATAAAAACCACTACTAACATTCAGTATTGAATACCTCGTGTGTTCTCAAAAAAAAGAAAACCTCTAAATTCGTTATCAATATTAGTTATCAATATTTATTACATATTACTATTCGTTTTAAAAGTTAACAATAACGCAAATTAATTATTGAGAGCATATTGCTTTTGACAAAAGCATTCAGTAACATAATTCGATCCTTTAATTTCCAAATGTTTTCTGCTTCAGCAGAGCAAATATATACATTTCGTTATTAATTATTACATATTGCTATTAATAACTATATAGCATCTTATAATTACAAATCAATGATGTGTGATATAGTATCGAGTTTCTTTGCCACGCGCGTCTAGTAAACAACACTATCCAACTTTAATCTTCGTACACGTGTCTTAGAAATCAATGTGCTCTCCATTAATTTTCATGCCGGAAGAGTCACGATGTGATTAATAAATTCAACGCTTCCCTCGTCAACGGTCTGACGTATCCCAACAACCCCGAGCATGAAATTCCTCTTCAACTCAAGATGAATAAATTTCGTCGCGAGAGATGTGGTGTAAAATGTAAAAAAAAAAAAAAATATCTTCTGTCAACCGTTAATTTCCAAAAAATTCAAAACTTTAATAAACTAAAAACTAAATAATTCCACTGAAACACATTTGTTTAAATTGTGATGTCGATTACAAGTTTAAATTGTTTCCTCTTCCTAAGTTAATTGTGAGTTTCCTCCTACTTGCGTCTAGTTTTTATTAAATATAAGATAATACAACTAATATTTAAGTTATATACCAGGTGCGTCATCAATTTAGCTTATACTTTCGCTAAAAATATCTGTGCTCTCCTATACGTCTTCCTATATCCCCTGATAAAAGACTAACACGAGAGCCTGAGAGAAATATATCCAAGTCGATGACAACTTTCGGCTCGCCTTGACACTTCTTAAGAAAACATGGAGCGGATGCAACTTTATTTTGACGTTTTTCTTGTATCTCAGACGTTAAACTCAAAGAAAAACGCGTGTGTTGACGTTTTCCCGCATCGCAAATTTAATTTAATAAATTATTTCTACATCTGTGTGTCTCTTCACGTATTTTTCTAAGAGAAAATTTTTGCATCTGTATGTAAAACCATCTTTTATATAATTTTATATAAAAGAAATACTAAGGTTATCGTTTCTAATAAATATGTAATTCATTTTAAATCGTTTTGTTTCACTAAGATACATTTGTGTATTTAATACACATATAAATTTCTTATAACAAGACACTTCTCTGTTAGATCCTCTTAGATCCTTAGATAGATTAGAACCTCAAAAAAAATCATGTATTAACAACGCGTAAACACGACTTAACATGTTTTACACTCGACGGAAGAAGATGAAGTTGAAATTGGATTATTCCGGCATCGGCAGTGCCAATATTTGTTTTGCTACGGACTCAGTAGGCAGAAACGAATTAGAGGATATTGGATGAGCGCAATGATTAAACGATATACTCACACGATAATGCACGTATAACACGGTAAATATTTAGTTTGCGAACCGCGTCAAACTCTGTCACCGCCGAAAATGCTTCTATTAACCTTACGATATCTGTTAGCTATCGTTAATTGAATGACATAACAAAAATAATTTTTTTCCTCGATAACTAATTACTAAATATTTATTATACCTATGCGTACAACAGCAAGTGAAAAAATGTTTAAGAGAGAAAAAGAGAGAGTGGGATTCGAGATTCATCTTCTTACAAGCTTTCTCAGTCAAAAGATAAACCGCGGTGAGAGGCCGCCTATTGCAATCCTGCCGGCGTTTCTCAGTGCGGAGCAGATGAAATCAGAGACGCGTTGCAAATCCCTTTCGACGACGCGAGAAAATCCCTTTCGCTTGATCCTCGCGAGAACAAGTTGCATCGCTCTCGCAATGAAATCGCGCGTTTGATCCGCGCGAGCTGCTTCCGTGCACCCCGACGTTTCTTGATGAACATAAAGTGTTACGTGTAAAATACGAACGCAAACAAGTACGTGGGCAAACAACAGCGTCCTGTAATCTCGACAATCATAGAGGACCTGGTGAATCATGTCCAGGATGGGTTGCATCTCGGCACGAATGATCCGCACACGAGCGCGAAGAGGGTGGCGTCCCGCATCCCCCTCGTAAATGAAGCGCCTTGTAATCTCGCTGGCCACCAAGGCCGAGGATCCACACATCGCGCGCGCGTTCGAGGAGATGCACAGGCATTGGAATTATTTCTTTAGAAAATATTATTTCTGCGCAACTGCCGAAGCGAAAATATGTACGTTCAAACGAGAGAACTTGCGAGAACGAATGATTTCGCGGGAAAATCGCGCTACTCCACGTTATTATTTTTGAAAATAATAAGAACCTATCAACTCTTTTTTTTTTAAGCACGTCGCATCACGTTTCATGCGTGCGTCAGTTTAAAATTGTAGGTAAATGTAGCTTCAAACGCGCGTGTAATCATTTATAGCCTGAAAGATTTTTATAAATCTTGCGGCAATACGTACATCGTAAGTCTATTTATGCAAGTTTCCTCCCTGTCCGATATATATTTCACGCAACGCGTTGGTATTTACTTTGTAAGAATGCATTTTATATCTTTCTCGTCGCTGTAAGCGTTTAACGCGAAGAAGATCAGCCTTTAAATCTGTTTGGTTGTTCTAAATAAAACGTATAAACGTAAAGCGCCTTGATGTACATTTTGTTTAATTGTTAACAAATACACAGCTCTTGCCGCCTGCAGCCCGTTAATAGCCGCGTAATATAGCCGAGGGATGTGCGTTCTTTCAGAGCGGACGGATATAGACGACCATAATCGTGTCCGGGGTAAACGCTGAGAGAGGGACGGTGCCGCCTACGATTAAAATATTTAATGTCAAAAGGCACTTACGTGTCGTTTCGCGGAATGATATCACGTGCGAGGACAGCGGAGGAGGACAAAGTATTAAAGTGCATGAGCTTAAGAGCAGGCCGGTGGTGAGTACGCGTGCGTTGCATAATACATTTCCATCGGAGAGATAGAGTTTAAGGTGGGGTTCACAGAGTTTCATCGACCGATCCCGAGCCAACCGGGGTGGAGCTTAAACCGGACGGCAACGTCAGCACCTTCTTTTTCGCGAAGACCTTCGTCCCTCTTATCTATTCGTTCCATTTAAAAATGTTTCAATTATCGCATATTCAATGCATATTGAAAGTATTGGCTTGTGTATTGACCGCCGAAGGCAAATTTCTCGATAAGAATCTGTTCTTTTCTTAAGAAAATTCGAACCGAGCGCCTCTCTCTCTTTTACTTTCCATAACCGCGGGATATCTATAATCTAAATTCAAATCCAAGTTTTATATAATGTATAATCTACATATGCGGAATGATAACCGAGAAACCTAGGATCTTGTATGTTACCCGCTCCAAAAGCTATTGATTTTCAATCTAGTACAATTGTGCTCTGACCTCCTTTGAAATTTGTATTTTAGCGAAAAAGTGCGCGAAACTATTTTTCGATACGCAACGAGAGGCCACTCTGTATATAATAGACTAGCTTTTCCAAGGCCTTTCGATCGGAATCAGCGATACCAGTGCACTCTGCACCCGATAAATCGCCGACGCCGTATCGACTGTCGGAAGTCCGGAAAACCAGGACTGTTTCGAGTACGCCAGCGAATTTCGAGCTTCGATAGCTACATCCTTATATATTACCGTTGTTCTCTATAATCAACACTATATCAACACTCTATATCGACACTTGATATATATATTTTAATTAATAATTACATACATCTTCATTATCCTTCCGTTACAAATGCAGGATATAATTAAAAAAGAAGTCCAACTTAGTAATTATTATTCTCAAATAGCGCGATCTAATATAATAAAATAATTAGAAAATTAAAACAGAGAAAATTAAAATTTCTAAGATAAAAATCTGACAGTAATAAATTTTCTTTTTAAAAAATTTAATGAATGAAGAATTGACAAAAAAATTATAATTCCTTAAAAATGCTATTTAAATATCCTTTTCACGTGGCATATGCTAATTATGCTATCAGCACTATAGTCTCTGCGTGAAAAAAACAGCTGTTCAATTTCTAAATTTTCTAACAACGATAAATCGCGATTACGTAAGACGTATGGTTTCACGCCAATGAGGCGGATATCTTTTACGTTTAAATGCACACGAAGACGCGATGTAGAGAGAAAGAAAAAGAGAGGCGGACATGCCATGCAATTCCCAAGTCTCTAACGATTATTTTATTATTGGTCCAATTACAGCGTTATTGTTTCCACACGCGCGGACGAGACGAGCCGGTTAAAGCTCTCGCGTCGGTTTATAACTATTACGACCGCAGTCATGACATCAGAATGATTCATTTGCTGGCTGGATTTTTGCCTTCAATTCCGCCTGCCCGACGCGGCGAGGATTACGACGTTTTAACCCTTTAATCCCGACTGAATTCCACAGTCAGGCCTATTGTAATTGTTGAAAATTGGAATGCTGCTATAAGAAAATCGGAATTTTTATTTTTACGTATCAATACGATTATTTTTACGCTCGAATCGAACGCCACGATATAAATAAAACTCTTATTTATTTTTTGTATGTTTGCATATGTTAATATATAAAATGTCAATTATCAGTTAAACGATTAAAGTTTGTTTTTAATTCTACATCTCTACGTTAATTTTAATTAAGATATTTAAACACACAGCGATACATGTGGTGTCGTTGTTGATGTCGACAAAGAGCCAAATGAACGAGACCACGTCGAGACAACGAGCATATTCGTTCACAGTTTCATTTACTTGTCGCATAATAATTGTTACACGGAGACAGTCTTTAATTGAGCTTTTACGAAGTTCGTGCCGAAACTCGTGCCGCGTTTAATGCGTTAACATTGTATTTTTAGAACACCGCTGAATATAAATGCTGTTGACTTCTATCTCTTTTCTTTTGCTTCCCCTCTCTCTCTCTCTCTCTCTCTCTCTCTCTCTCTCTCTTTCACCAGCCTCGCCTATTGTGCATTGTGACGGGAATTCATATGACGTATCGCCCGGAATAAATGTCAATTGACATGCGGGGTCCTCGTTCTTTCTCACAGTGCTGCCCCGCAGCCCGCAGCGCGCGGCATTTTCTTCGTGTCGAAATGTGCCTCGCGTTCCATCGAAACGAGAGAAGATCCGTTCCATGAATGAAAGACCGCCGCATTTCGTGGGACGGGGGATAATGCCGTGGAATTGGCTGTGAGATCAAACCAGTATTGTCCAGCTTAAAGCTGTTCCGCGCGTTACGTAAAAGTCATCGCCGCGACGACTTGTAACTTTCCGCGCTCGAATATTCGGATTTTTAGAATCGCATTCTCACGTCCGAATCACGGGAGGAAATATCGGCATTCAATGAGGACAAGCATAGAAATTCTACGCGAAAGACATATAGATCAGAAATTCAGATTAGAATTTACGTATTCATACGCCTGGTTTTGCGGATGCTGTGGGTTTTATTTTTCTCACGCGTCAGTGCAGCGCACGTCGCTTCCGTTGACGGAACGAACGAGTGTTTAGCATAATTTCGGCGAGGACGCGTTCAGTAGCAACGTCTCTTTCCTGGCAATGTGCCAGAATGGCGAAATGTCGGTTTATACATATAATATCAAGTCGACATATCGTTTCGTTTGTGGAAACACGCGTCTTTTACATGAGTCATCCTGACATTTCTCTCGGTCTTTTATATATATATATATATATTTCACGAAAACGCTACTTGCAGAAAATGTGACTGTTTTGCAAATGCGTTGACCGTATTTAATCATTTTTGGAAGCTATCTTCCAGCAAGAAAATATTAAAAATTTTTTGCTACGTCCAATTTGTTAATTATTTGACTATTCGATTAAATTGCTAATTAAAATGCTAGTTCAATTTTTATTTCATACAAAGCAATTTAATCGGCAAAAAGTAAATTTATCCAATTATCTAATTAAAAAAATTTTTTTTAATATCATTTATAAAATATATTCTATGCAGTCTTATTATTTCTCTATAGACAAGAATTAATTTATGGAATTTGTTGTAGAACGAATAATAATGAATTAAGTTAATTAAGATTGTTAGAGTTTTGAAGAACATGATTCGATGCTTTACGTAGAAAGGGAACGATAATACATATTACAATACTCAAGTAAAAATAAAAGATTCCGAGGACAAGATCCTATAATATTTTCCACGTAAAAATCATCCTTTAAATGGGTGGGTAAAAAAGTTTCTAACTTAGCAGTTGCATCCTCAAGCTTCGATTGCTCGAGGGCGCCACGTGCTTTGGTGACATTCACGTGGTAAATTTCCTTGTATGCAAATGTGCACACGTGTGCGTGCGTGGACTAACATACATACATGTATTTTCATTTTGCGCTAAATATGGCCAGGCTGAGTTTCATTTGCCTAATATGAAGATCGGTTTCAATGTCAACACGAGACGAGAATCGTATTTAACGCTAAATACGTAGTCAGGATACACAAATAATAGTCGCTCGTATCGCTTACAATCAATATTAATATTGAATAAATATTAACTGCAATCGAAACATTAATAAAGAGATCTGATGTGACTTGATAACTAAATAAATAAGCTAATTTTTCCACATAATAATTAAATATATTTATAATTAAAGATAATAACAAAATTCAAAAGGGGGCCTTGTAATCAAGATCACACAAGTCAATTTATGTACATTTTCGTGATCTCTCCTATATTTATTTTTAGATATTCTTTATACATCTTCAATTTCTAAAATAAGTTTAGTCTTTATTTAAAATATCTATAAAATAACATTATCCTATATTTTAATTAATTTTTTTTTATATATTCAAATAAAATTTTAAATTTCACGAATGGTTGAAAAGACTCGCTTGTTTCACAAAGATGTCTCAGTGTCCAAAAGAAAGAAAGAAAAACGAAAGCAAATAAAAGAAGATAAAGAAAGGAAGATCACAAGAGCGATATGTGCACGATTGCAGGGTGGGGCTGCGGAATTATCGATCGCTATCATTTCTGCTTTTATAACAGACAGAAGTGCAGCTGCAGATTCTCCCCTTATGTCCTTCGAACCAACCCTGTCGCGCCCTGCCAGGACGAGGCTTTCCGTCGACCAAGTCCGGCCTTTCTGGTGTGACAAGTGGCGTTTCTCACGCGAAGGTTACGAGCCCCAAAGGTCAGACTTTTTTTTTTAGCGAATTCGTAGCTCGACCGGTTCGGGTTGAATTCGCGCGAAATCAGTTGAAATTCATCGCTATACGCTATACATATCTACTTATTCAAGAAGACGCGCCAGTGCGGCTGCAGCTGCAGTCACGGAATGTCGAACGGCGACGCGCGGCGGCGTTCTTCCCGCGAGTGTTTATCGCGTGCCAAATTAAACGATCTTTACGGAGAATCGGACTGACGCGCATAATCGCGCAGCGTAGGCGAAATACAGATCGCGGATATGCTAATCCTGGATCATCGCGTTTCGACCTTCTGCATGAAGCTTCCATGGCTCGGATGACTCACCCACTCATTTTTTTGAGTTCGATTTACAGGTGTGTTTGCAAAATATATGTTGAAGAAGCGTTTACATTTTTCAAAAATACATACCTCTTTTACGTAGAATAATTGATGCAAAAAATTGAATTTCTGAAGAAAACAAGATAAGATTGCCGCAATAAAAATTAATGAAAATTGAAAAATTTTTAAATTTTAAATAGTTTTCTCGATGTTTTCTGTGTTTTTTTATTTTATACTCATTGGAAATAATATACCTTCAACATTATCATATTGTGGAATCATAAAGCTTTCGAGAAAGGTTCTATGAATCATCGTCGCCAGCAAACAGTGACGGAACGCTAAATATTGATATCTGTTCCAACTATCGTGTGTCAAACGATAAGATTTTATACGCCAGCCACAGTGCTGCACGAGTCGAACACGTATAAAATTCAGTTTTCTAATCATCCAAATGTTTTTAACGGTATCTCAGAATTATTATTTGTTATTTTCTTCAGATACTAACAAGTAATAAAAAAATAATAAAACTACCAAGGTGCTCCGAAATCACGAAAAAAAAATAAATATTTCAATTATTTCTGTAAAAATTTATTCCAAAGAGTTAAATTATTTTTCTAAGTTCTTTTAAGTTCTTATTAAGTTATCTTTACCGAATTGTAGCGTTATATTATTTGGATATGTGCAAAATTTCTTAGATATAAAATTGATTCAAATTTTTCATTTAAATGTTTTGTCGCAATATCCGAGATAATATCAAAGGAATATTCAAAATTTCTTATTGATTTTAGAGAAAGTCTGCAGGCTTACGTCTTCGGACGTCACTGCGTATAATCCCGGTTATTGCCGCGGCGATAATTACCATTTGACAGTGGCTGGCGCGCTGCCACTGCCACATTGATTCGCGTCAAACGATTTCGTTCGCGACACGACACGACGGGCGTTTATCTCGTTGCAGTTCGCTGCGCTTCGCTACGTCGTCGAATCTGTAAGAAACGAGCGTGGTTTTCTCGATACAAATGCCCGCGTGATGTAACCGATACACCGCAGCGATATTGTGACTTTCTCCTTTTGCGACCATCGTGGCGGGAAAGACAATGCTTCCAGCGATATCTTGCGAAACATCTTGCGTGTCTATCTAAATGGAAAAATAATTCCCGAGATATCACGGGATAAATGTAAATGGCAACCAGCCGGACTGACAATCAAAGACAAGAATCTCATATGCGATTTCAAATATCAAATATAATGGAATCTGTCTCTTTGATTAATTTAATGTCATTTACTCGTGATGTCTCATATGTAACTGATACAAAGGAACAATGAAGATGAGTAGTGATGCAAATCGACAACGAAGATTGTGTGCCAGCCATTAATTTATGTCGACGACCGATCCGCCAATGAAATCGAAAAGCCACGTTATTAGAAGGAAGTGCCGACACAGCGCTTGTCAGTGTTATTAATCCGCCTTAAACGATCGCTTCTTGATAAAAATAGCCGAGGGCTTTGCGCACGATGCCAAGAAGGATTTGAAAGCTTCGAGAAAACATAAAACATAAAAACGCAAACACGTTTACGCCATTCATTAATTATTTTAAGGAAAATCCTTAATAAAAATTTTAATTTATCAAATTAAATGTTTTTGCACGCGCACGAAAATAATCAAATAATATCATTCGAGCAGTAGTTGCATTTTAGTTTTCTATTCTAGATATGTCAAAGATTCCGTAAAACATTATTTGACAAAGTTAATATGAAGATATTTTCAAGAGGAATATATTCCTTGACATAAATTATTTCTTCATTGACCTGAATTGTGTGTCGTGATTTTAACTCAGAGATTCTTATATCTTTTTTATTAAAACTTATTCAAAACATAAATATAACATAATTCAATTTATATATTAACATTAATTTACAAATTGAATTATTAAATTTATTTAATTTTGCTAAAGTTTAAACGTTAGCAAATTTAGTATCACTGTACACTTAATGTAAACGAACTTTGACAACGATTTCCTTAACACGTGAAGGAATGTGTCTTCAAAGTTTGCGGTGTCGTTAAAGAACCGCTTACGAAACATTCCGTATATTGATCGTAGTTACTTCGAGCTCTTTTAACATGATCGGTCTTAATCTCCGTCGTAACAATTCGATCGATCGATTGGCCTTGAAGCACAAGTCTCGTCTGATAAGACATTACCCTCTAAGCACTTTACGCTATTCCGGCGAAGGATATAATAAATTGGACGCGAGTTCTCACCGAAATACGAGCCTCGATACGAAAAATACGAATACGTGATAAACTATCGGCTGACGATAGGCCATTACTTGTTGCTCGAAAAACATATACAGGTATTTAGAAAAACGTCTCAAGAGATACCGTTTTTAAGTTGTCTTGAAATGTCTAAAAATGTTGTCACGACTTTCTGAAAGTGACAATTAGACTTATCTAAAATTATCTTTTGTGAAACATTCTTTGCACGTTTTAGTTGTTTGTATTACCGACTGCAACGTGTATTGATTGAAATACGGCATGACTAATCTGCATGTAACACGCCTTATAAAGATGTTTATCGTCGGTTAAAATCTGGTATTCCGATATTTTCCGTTATTTTTTGTTACAGAGAATGTCACAACAGTGTGACGATTAAGGTAAAGTTTTGCAAGAAACGTGTTAGCAAGAAGAACGCGAAAGAGAATCTGGAATTACTTGATAAATCGAGACATCAGTTTTATTTACTGATGCTTACATAACTTTACAAAAAAAAAATTGATCTATTATATATATCATGTATGAAAAAGAGAACTCGTTTAACGAAGTTATGCAAATGTTATATCGTTGTTGTGTCGATTTATCAAGCAATTCCTCTCGTGTTTTTCAACGCGTTTCCGCATAAATGTGACATAAAATATCTAAAAATAAGACTTCACTCTTATACAAGACTTTTAAAAAACACGACAAAACAATGACTGAAAGCGTCATATAAAAATTAAGATATATTAAATTAAGATATCGATTAAAAAATACAATATCTTACGAATTTTAAGACATTGCAATATTCTCAAGGACCTTATCGCGGAAAGAACGTCTTGTACACCCCGGATACGGAGCGAAAATAATCGACCGCAATTGTTTATGCAAATGCGCGAATAATGCGGCAAGGTTAACGTTATTCATCGCGGACACGTTTTTACGAGCATCCTTTATCAAGGCGCGCTTGATCGGCGCTTCGCTGTTATATAATTATATCTATTGTCTAGCCAAGTGTTTCGTTCTACAGCAACGTGCAACGATTCCTCTCTCTCTTTCTCTCTCTCTCTCTTTCTCTATTTTGATTCCATGATTAATTCCCGTCGCGCGACGTATTTTTAACGCCTCTCGGTAAAGGCTCTTCTAACGACGATCGTGAACGACTATTGAAACCATTCTCGCTCATCGATTCGTGCTGTATCGCAAGACTCGTTATAACATTGATTATACCTAATCTGAACTTTTCAAAAAGACTTCAATTATTGTTATTTCGACAAACGATTATCCTGGCGAAGATCAAGATTTGGAGCGACATTTTTTGTGTCGAAATAAAATGTACATCCTATTTAAACCGAATATATACGGCGAATGTATTTTTTCGAATATTACATTTGGAAAGAAAGCGCGACGAATATAGACCCACAGAAAGAAAGGGAAAATATAGGAAGACGAGGCTGAAAGAGGAACAGAAATATGATGTTGCAAAGAACAAAGGGAGCAATCTCTAATAGAAAAATAAAGTCGAAAGTAAGGGGAGAGTCACAGAAGTGTAAACAAAAGCTTCACGAAAACGTAAATTGAAACGGTGAAACGTAAAACAGACGTTTTTTTTTTAAAACGCTTATTTATGTTACAATTTACACCTCCCCGAAGATTTTTGTTTACGTTTCTGTCACCCTCCCCTTACGTTCAATTTGCTCCAATTTTTATTTCCGGGGTATGGATTGCTCGTCCCGATACTACCGGAGGGTCTCCACGGAAAAGTGTCATCTCTATTTTCCCCTGCAACCGATCTGTGGGCGCACAAGGGGATCACGTGGCGGCGCGCCGCTGGGGTTTCGACCCGCGGCAAAAACATGCGCCGTCTCGGCCGTTGTCGTCGTCGCGATGCTCCGCGAAAGCGACGACGCGAAGCCAGCGGCGGCGACGGCGGCGGTCTCGCGCGCAACATGGTGGGTTGCATTTTCCACGAAACACATTCGCGTGTGCGACGCGGGCGGTGTAAAAACACACGCACGCGCTCGTCGCGCGCGCGCGCGAGCGCTTCTCCCGGAGAGGAGCACGTGGAGTCTCGCTTTCTCTTTCTTCCGCGTACGAAAATACACCGAATGCAACGACGGCGGCGTGCACATAACATACACGATGTGTACGTCAATTTCGCGCAGGGAACAAACAGGGGGACAAAACTCACCATAATCGCGTACCGGCTGCCGACTGTAGCCCGCAGCGTTGCTCGCCGGCGTCACCCGGAACCTCTCCATGCCTCTCTGCCTCAGAGCTCCGCTTGCGCCTTCAACTGTGTGCCTGGCTGCCGCACACTCGGCCGCGACGTTTTTTTCGTTCCGTCACTTCCAGGAGACGAGGGTGCGGTGCGGTGCGGACGGCTGGCTGGCTGCAGGGCTCGCTGTCTCGATCACTCGCGACGCGGGACACACACTCGCGGGCGTAACGACACTCGGAGATAACGAACGAATCCGGCACGTTCGCGCGCGACCGCTCGCGTGCGCGCTCTCCATTCGCCGACGTGAGATTACGGGACGCTAGACGCTACTGTGCGCCGTGCGCGTCGCGTCGCCGGCCGTACGCCGCGACCGGCCCGGCGTTATCTTCACGCGAAACGCCGCGGACGCGGTGGTGGGGGTAAGGGCACTGACTGGAGTAGGAGCGACGGTCGCGCGGCCGAGCGAGAGAGACGGAATGAGGGAAACGTATCGAAGGGGAAAAATCGGAGTCCGCGTTGTCCTGGATGAAGAATAACGCCGCAAGGGTCTGCTCTGATCTTTAGCGTGCTCCTACGAGAGTTGACTGTTTCTATGTGGAAATAAAATATATCCCATTTAAATCGAATATATGGCATTGTATCTCTTTCGAATATATTGCACTTGGAAAGAAAAGCGCGACGAACAGGTCGACGGAAAGAAAGGGAAAATATAGGAAGACGAGGAGAAAAGAGAGGGAAGGAAATGTGATGATGCAAAGAACGATAACAGGGGAGCAATTTCCATTTAAAAATATAGAAATATAAGGGGCGAAAATCGAGCCGACAAATCGAACCGGTTTCGTTTCATTTAATATTTGGACAATTATATACGTTCCGACGAAGTGCTAGGGACACGGAATGGAAGGGAATGAGAAGTCTTACCTTTATAGAAATTGTAAAAATGTTGAGGAAGACGCGAGCGACGTGAAAGGGACATAACAGAGCCAGGAACGAGAGGAAGTGCAAGGAGACGGGAACTGAGTCAGCGGCCGAGGAAGAGCGGACATTGAATTGGCGACAGAGAGAATCGTCCGCGACTCGATAGGTCGACACGCTCCTTGTCGCAATCGCACGTCCGCGGTGACGGCCGCCCTCTCGCGGGTCCGTCAACCACCCACCGCGGGCGTGGGTGCGCAGTGACGTAACTAACAAGTTCATGACTGTCGCGCGTGCAGCGACAATGCGATATATGATTTCAGAGTTGCATTAATTATATAGGGTCGGGAAGGGTCGCCGAGTGCGGACGCATAAACAGAAGCTTGAAGGTTTCTGACGAAATTAATCACTCTTTTGTGGGTCTCCTCTAACAAATATTTGTATACCTGCTTGACACCTCTTTTTGTTTGCGTTATCTATCATTATACGCGCTGACTAAGCCTCCAAATATGTACTAGGAAGTACTTTGCGGAGCCAGTCCCGACGATCGATAACAGACAGTAATAATAGAATTTTATATATATATCTATACGGAATCGTGTAAATATAGTTGAAAAATAGATAATTGGGAGCGATTACAAAAGTTGGTTTCGTCAGACTTTCAAAAATTTTTTCATTCACACTCGGTAACTCTTCTAACGTAACTAGGTCTGTTTTTTGTGACTGAACTAATGTATACTACAGTTGTACTTAAATAAAATAAAATAGATATCGCTAATTTGCTTACAATACAACTCATGTCAATCGAATTTTACTTATTAAAATTTTTAAGAATTTTGACAATGAAACCAATCGACCTTTCGCTAGCATTATTCGACTAAGGTATTGGCCGTATATTGACCTTCGTTCGAAGGTGTCATTTTTGAAAAAGCAATGATTTCACGGTTACATGACGCATGTCGCGATATATATCACCGACACGCGGAATCGACTCATAATCGCTTCCAATGCTTCTATTTTCGCTGATAGTTTTTTTCAGGGCGACACACCGCGTCGCTCGGAAGGACGCGGCGTTACGACGACGAGCCGCGCAAAACCGCTGTTTTTTTTCCCTTCCTGGAAAACCACCGTAAATTTTCCGTCCGTACCACGGATCCAAGATATAATGCATAAAATATTATCGATTACGTGAACTGTCTTTTCGAAGGCGCGCAGACGAGGCGAATAACTTTCCGCGCGACGCCTTCTCATTTGCTCGCGTAGACGGCGCGCGACGTCCTTTGTTTTGCCTCGATCGAGAAACCGGAGAGACTTCGTGGAATGTCAATCGCTCATTGTTAAATCCGGTGTCGTTTTACTACAAGCCAGCGCAGACCTGAAAAAGTTTCCTTTGTCACTTTCGTCAAACTTTCAAATATAAATTTTTATTTTGAATATAACAATCATTATTAAGCATATATGTTAGTTTAGTTACAAAAAGAAAGGGCCTCTATAAGTATTTTTTAACTCTTTAACGACCGTGTGTCGGTACCTTGTTGTTTTACTTCGACGCTTATTTTTACGACACATACCCGTTTGTGGAGAATAATCGGCGAACTTCGTGCGCACCGAGGTAGACCGGGGGAAGGCGAAATTTTTTTTTATTTTCACCGACTCGCGCATCATCCCGTATCGGCGTGCGTGATCCGTCAATCGTGTACCCGTTGCCGGCGTTTATCTACCCGCGTCGCACGGCGATTTCGCGGAAGGGCCGCGAGCGAGCCAGTCGGCGCGTCGTCGGGGACGCGCAAGCGGCACGGTGTCGAGAGCGCGCGCGGTATTCGTCTCCTTTTGTTACTCTGCCCTTCTTCCTTTTTCTTTTCCTGCCAGTCGCGCAACCCGCAGGAACGCGCGCGAGCGGCGTTTCTCCGTCTCTCTCTCTCTCGCTTCCTCCTCTCTCTCTCCGTCTGTCTGTCTGGCGTTTCAAGCGCGAAACAGCTGATAGCAGTCCCTTTAATCGCGTCGCGGAGTCGTCGTCGTCGCGCGCGCGAGGTGAGAGAGAGTCGCTGACGACCGCCGTCGGAGGAGGACTTTGCCGTCCGCTTTGCCGCACGAATCAGGTGAGTATCCCGCCCGCGGTGCCCCGCGGTGGCGTCGCTCGCCGGTGCGCGAGCCGACTTTTGTAGGTTAGGGAGGGAAGTTTTCCCGGCGGCGCCCGTGCGGAGCGTACGAACGGAACGGGCGTCCCGTAGACTCGCGACCGGTCGCCATTTTCGAAACGCGAGCTCGAAACTTTCGCTTGGGTGCTCGCCCGGGGTAATTACCCGCCGCGGCTCTCTCGCTCGCGACGTCGTGGGGCACGTGGTGCCCTCGTTACCGAGGCCCGAGGGCGAAAATCTCGGAGTCGAATCTGTAGAACTCGAGACGAGACGTACGTCAAGATCCTCTCTCTCCATCTCCGTTTTCTCCTTCTCTCTCTCTCTCTCTCTTTCTCGCGCGCGCTCGTAACAATGAAACTCGAGGTCGCCGGGATTCTCTCATCGACGCGGAGTACACTTTTCTCTTCATTTTCCGTTTCACCGGCATCAGATCGATTCGCGCGGTTCATTCTCAAATTTTTCATCAACGTTATCGTACTCGGCTGGTATGTGGAAACGGTGATGGAACCGCGTGCCTTCGGTTATCATCGGACTTCGGAGATTCTCGTGAAAGAGCGTGGAGCGTCCGTATTCGAATCGCGCGCGCGCGACGCGCCGCCATGACAGTGCAGAGGGCGCTCGGATCGGGACGACGTCATGGACGTGACATCATCAATGGCCGCCGCCGTGTTGTCTGTGTACGCAACGGAGCGCGGCACCCTCGCAGGCCGTTGCGATAGCACGCGCAGGGGACGCCGATAGCTGGTTTTTCTGCAATTGTGGCCGAACGCGCGCGAGAAATGGGCTCGAAGAAACACAAGAAGCACAAGCGCGAGAGGCACGAAGGTGAGGAAACGGACGGACACGGACGCGCCGCGCGACTTTCTCCCGTTGATCGAGAGAGTGTGAAAGAGAGAGAGAGAGAGAGAGAGAGAGTGAGAAAGAAAGAGAGTGATTCCCGGTCGTACCCTCGCGTTCTCGACGGTCCGCGAGGTTTCTCTTCCTGACTCCGAGCTCATCGCCTTCGCGACTTAACCTCCCTTTTCCACCGCTCGTACGATCGTCGTCGCCGACGAGATCGTTGCCGGCCGTTTCGCCTCGTCCTGACGAAATAAACAGTCGGTAACGGCGATGTCAAACATGGTTTATTTCTGTCAACGAGGAAGGCTCGTTTCGTAGCCTTCTTCGGGAATTAGATGTAATAGGAATTAGAATTGTAAGAATGTATGTTACTGCGGCATCATTACATCGCACCAAACTGTGTACTTGTATATCAATCATTCAAAAAAAAAAAGGATTCGAATGAAAAATGAGGATGCCTCGAGGGGGGAGGGGGGAGAGAAATGATGGACCATTTGGGGCCCCCTCGTTTCCCGATTTGCCCAAAGACGGTCCACGTCTCTTTGCAATTTTCATTGGGATCCTTCTCATACTCATAGTTTAATGATGCACAGGAATTTTGACTTCGTTTTCACCACGGACAAACTGAGAGAGTGAGGTTGGAGTAGAAGTGAGGTGGATTCGAAAGTATAAACCGAGCGTGTTCCCACGGCAACAGGCGCGACGTGGAAGTAAGTGACGTGTAACAACGGACAAATGGACTGGTTGCACGACAGAAGCTCCTAGCTGTGCTTCGAGAACTTATCAGATGTCCCCTCCGCCCCCCCCTCTGCCCCCTTTCTACCTTTTCATTTTTTTTGTCCGTTGAGTCTGTTGAAGTGCAACAAGATTCTTGCGCTGAGATGTCCTCCTTGTCCGCAACGGAGTAATACGCAGCGAGGCGTAAGGTATCATACATTCAGACGGATTATCACACAGAGATAAACCTGTTGCACTTCAATCGTATAACTCCCTTGGCTGTTGTTATGTATCGTGTGGCGTTGAGTCACATATGCTTCGCTTGACCTCTTAGCGAGGTATCAATTTTAATGATTGCTCTCCCTGATTATTCCCGCCGATTATTCGATTTGATATACGTATATATATATATATATGTATATATAACGATGAAGATTATTTTATATAGCATATATTAAAAATTTGTTTGATTTAAGTCGAGCTACTTCCATCTCGCTTCCAGTTTGTTGAACGTGAAAACAAGGTCACTACTGTCCCATTAATATAAAATCATTTTTACATTATCATTCGATAAAATTCCTATCCATCTGTCTCCCTTAACGATCGTAGATTTTATGTCTGTTCACCATTTGCACCTCCTTTCGGTATTCATGTCATGCATCAACATTTCAGACGTCATTTTTTTTGTGTTACTATGTCGTACTCTTATCCTGCATCATCTCTGCGCAATTTCCCCGATTGCTGCATGTGGCACATTTACAACGGATCATACATATGGCTTTTTAGAGCAACAACATTTAGTACATTGCTTAAAAAGAAATCATTTTAATTACTCGAAACGCGTTAGCTCTCTCTAACTGTAGGTCTCTTTCTTCTTTTTTTCGACAGAAGGCCAGTACACAACGACGGACAAGCCGCCTAGTCTGAAGTTAATCTTGAAGGTAGGAGGTAGTACTGGAACACCTGAGCACGGCAGCGAGTCGCCGAGTCAGGCCGCAATGCTGTCGCAACACTATCAACAACAATTAGGTCTCAACTATTCCGTTAGTCAGGGAGATGCAGAATACGACAGATATGTCGGCCACAAGAAGCTCAAGAAGAAGAAGAAAAAGAAAGACAAACGGCATAAACATCATCATAAAGATAAGAAGAGACGGAGAGAGGAATCGAGTCAGGAATCGGTTGGCGACGCCGATGAGAATCTGGCCGAGCCTGCACCTAAGAAGGCATGTACCAATCACACTCAGTTGCTGCCGCCCAGACCACCGTCGACCGGTGAATTAAGGGTCGGCGTTAGTAACGTAAGCTCTCTGTCGCCGCATCGCGAGCCCAGGACATGCGTCCTCAGGAAGATAGCGGAGCGCACGCCCCTCCAGAGGCTGCTGGAGCATCTGTTGAGGTCGATGGAAAAGCGGGATCCACAGCAATTCTTCGCCTGGCCGGTCACAGACAGCATTGCGCCTGGTTACTCTCAGATAATCACGAATCCGATGGATTTCAGCACGATAAAGCAAAAGATAGACGACAACAACTATCAGAATTTGCAGGAATTCGTGGACGATTTCAAACTCATGTGCGACAACGCCATGACGTACAATCATCCCGACACCATCTACTACAAGGCGGCGAAGAAGCTGCTGCACGTCGGTTTGAAGATGGTCACCCCGGAGAAGCTGCGGCAGCTCAGGCCAGTTCTGATGTACATGAACGATATTACGAAGGAGGAGCTCGGATTCGAGTTGGGCAATGAAGATCTTAACAATCCGAACGCTCCTGCGACGGAGGAGCAGATCGAGCAGGAACGCGAGCAGGAGGAGCGTAACGAGGAGGCGGAGGAACTCAGGAAGGAGAATCAGAGGAAAATGAGACTAGCTAGTTTAGGCAAATTCGAGGCGATACCGGACGACTTGACGCCGGAGGAGATACTGAAGCAGGCTAGAGGCGCGGCCAAGGCGGCGGCGGAGAAACTCAGTCTGAAGAGGGTCAACTCGAAGATGGGTTTTCTGCGGCAGAAGAAGGACGGCACCACCAGCCTGCAGATCATCGTGCCCGGCGACGGGATCATTCCCGGGACCAATCAGAGGCCTGTGTCGCTGGGGCAGCTGATAGGCAAGCTGAATCACGGCACTGGAGCGTTGGCCGGATTCCGGGAGGATCGAAGGAACATGTCGAAGCCAGTGAAACCCCTCTACTACGGCGCGTTTGGCTCATACGCACCGAGCTACGACTCGACGTTCGCGAATCTCACCAAGGAGGAAACCGACCTGGTCTACCAGACTTACGGTGACGAGACTGCCGTGCAATACGCTGAATCTATTTTAGACTTCGCCAAGGACTGTGATTACACGTTGACCATGGTCGACGACCTGTTGGACATTCTCACGGGCGGCGATCATCGGAAGACGAAGAAATACCTCGAGGAAAAGCGAAGACTGAAGGAGGAGGAGGAAAAGATCAAGCATTTATTGGAGAAGCCTATGCAGGACGTGAATCGTAACATTCCGTTGTCGGATAAAGTCAAGGTCGATATTGATCAGCTGAAGACACTATCGGATCTCGGTATCGACACAAACTTCTTAGACAATTTAGGTATGATATTATGAAAGTAACAATGAAAAATTTATGTAGTATTTTAAGTAATCTAACCTAAAATAATATATATACCCAATTTATTTTTTAAATTTCGCTGTTTGGATATACTTTTGTATCTTATTTTTATCTTAAAATGTCGAAAAAGTATTTCAGTTTTGGTATGTCGATTATATAATAATTGAATCATTTCGAAGTGTTAATAATTTTGAAAAATTATTAAAGTATTATATATATTGCTTCTCTTTTGTGTTTATTTAATTAGACTTTTTTTTTATTTACAGAGGAAGAATTGAAATACAGCGAGGAACGTGCCGTTCTACAAAGCCGCCTTGACGACACGTCGCAGATGTTGGGTCGGCTGAAGCAGGTTCAGCACGAGCGTTTGTCGGCACCGCCGCCGGCCCATCTATCCAACGTTCCCAAGGCAGCGGAGGCGGAGGTGACACTGGCCGAGAAAATCACCGACAATCTCACCGATATAGCGAAGAAACTGCCACCGTCGGGGATCGCGCCGGTCGACGGATTGCGTAGGGCGATGGGCATAGCGCCGCTGGGCGGGCCGGAGCCCATGGAGGTCGAGCCGATCGCGCACAACCCCCCTATAGTCGCTGACAGTTCGTTACTGCCGAATCCGAGCAACAGCAACAATCAGGTGCTGTCGAATCTGTTGCCGAGTCCATCGCCGATTCAGAACGCGAGTCTGTTGAGCCCGACCGGCCAGCAAAATCAGAGTATCAGTATTGTGAGCGCGAGTCAGCCACCGCCATCGATTCAGATGCAGATCGGCATGACGCACACCAGTCAGACGCCACCGTCTTTACTGAGCGCGTCGGAACCGTCCGGCGTGGCTGATCTCGAGTCCGAGCTGCGCGAGTTCCTCGAGAGCGACGCCACGCTGGTACACTCGCCTCTCCATGACGACAAAACCCTGGAGGACATTCTCTCTGAGTCTTAGTGCGCGCGCGCGGTAATCCGAATGCTCCGCAATCCAATTAATTTATAAACATAAATAGGTATGTAAATTATAAATATAAATACAGAATTCTGTACATTTTATTATTGATACGCTACTTTCGCATATACGATTAATAAATTAAATCATATCCCGTGTCTAATTTTAACCAACTTGCCTTATTTCAGTCCTTCTATTCCATTTTCCTCAGCGAGAAGGCATTAAAATTAAGACACAACTGTAGAAGTAATGATATCATTTATCCATAAGATAAAATTATATCCTAAAGACGTCAATATGATTTAATTTGTCACTTGTAAATGATAAATAATGTAAGAATTACGTCATTACGACAAGATTTGACTTCTGTTTTATCTGGGCAAATATGTTAAAGAGAGCCTTATTAAATAATGAAATTAGTAGTAATATCATGTTTCTTGATATAAGGACTAAAAGGATTCGTCAAAGTTAACGGATAATGTAGATATTTTTTAATACTCTTTATATGATTTTGTAAAGTATGAAGTAATATAAAGTTTCTCTTATTATTGATGTAGACGCGCATATTATCTATTATTCCGCGCACGGTAGCTCATTTGTTACGCGATACTCGTAACGCTGGAATGTAATTTACATATATCGATACCCGATACGGCGTGCCACATTATCAGAGCACAATGCCGGTCCCGTATGCAGTATATACCGAAAGGCACATAAAGGAAATGCACAATGATGCTATCGATTACTGATAAGTGCGGCCGCTATCGCCCTGCATTCTGTGTTCCAAAAGCGTAATGGGGAAGACGAGGGACTAGCGCGCGATGAGTTTCGCTCGCGGTCGAAAATGAAATCAATCACGTGCTCGATGAAGCTCGATAACGCTACGAAATGTACGTTTTATATCGTGCAACACACGGGCCACTTATGTTCCGCGGACGTTCCAAATTTTCAAGAGATTAAATGCTCAATTCAATTCGCGAGGTTTGAAAGCTTAAGAATTACACCCGGAAGTATAAAAACTCGCGAGTGCTTTCACAAGAATCGAGAGGATTGTATTATAATTTAAGAGACGAATCGTGAATTTTTTCGCTCACAGACTCTGTTTATTTGTACAGAAAAATATTAAATTTATATTAGAAGCATGTGATTTTGAATTTTAGACGCGCGATGGATTTTTCAATCCCTGGCGAACGTAAAAATCAGAGCGTAAATCGAATGTAAGGGCAAAATAACAGTACCATAAACGAAACTTTTACGAAGCATAAATTGAAACAACGGAACGTAAAAGAAGCCTTTTAAAAGATAAACGCTTCTTTTACATTTTGCATTTACTCTTCCAATTTACACTTTCTAGAAATTTCGTTTTTTTTTTTCGCTTCACTTTTCCTTTACACTCGACTCGCGCTCTGATCTTCATTTTCGCTGGGGATTTTAAGCATAAGTAACGCGACTGTATACTTTCCTCTATTTTAATTCATCTAACAAGAGTGAAAAGGGATTATTATTTCAACCTCATTCGCGAGAATAGTATTGCAAAAGCGCAATGGATGAAACAGCGAGACTAAGCTATATAGATTAGTTTCTACGATAGCAATTGCGTTAATCCGTTTATGTCAGACAATATCGTTTCGCGGCTGTTGCAGCTGGCTGTATACGATCACACATGCGTTTACGAGAAATACGTAATTCCTCTCCCATAATCGTATTCCGTATCGCGTGTGCTCGGTGATCCGCCCGACAGAGGCCCGATTACGCAAATGCGAGAGTTTATTTTCGGAAATCACAGGCGGTCCTTTGCCGCCCGCACGTGCTCTTTGAACTGGAGTTTAATGACAAAAATAACCCCGCCCCTGGTGAAAGAGGTGAGTTATCACACCGACACCGAGTACACCCCGCTGTCAAAGATAAAATTGCAATGAATATTAATTAACCGTAAAACTGCATTTCGTGCCACGTCCCGCAGCATAAAGTTCAGCGTCGGACAAATTTATATTTATCCCTCTCGTATTGGAAAAGTTTCGCTTCTCCTCGACGATTCGAAAATATAATATTGTTTGAAATTAATATTTATTGTAATCACGATCTTTATACTTTTCTCCGAACTTTGTATAAGAATTTGGAAAGAAAGAATAATCGCGATCGATTAATTGACACGTCAATTTTACACACACGTGCTTATGTATAATAGATATAACGTTAGAGAAAGAGCGAGATCACGAGAGAAAGCGCAAAATGTGCGATTACAGCCCATTTCCGAAATTTTATAGATACCGAGGCAAAATGAAATATTTAGTTTGCTTTAGAGCCGTTTCAAAGTTGACGATTCAAAGTCTGTTCTTATTACAAGACCGTCTCAAGTAATGTCTTAAGACGCTAATACTTTGTGATTGATTTACGACTGTACTTAAGACGGTCTTAAATGCGATAACTGATTTAAATTAAACCGGTCTTAATTCGCATATGTTATACGCGAAATCGGTTGGACGTACTAGTGCGCGTTCAGTGCACATTAAAAGCCATTGTACACAAATTGATGTAAAAATTGTATGTTTAATATAAATATTATAAATAGATATTATATAAATATATTAAATAAAAATATATTAAATAGATTTAATATAAATATATTAAGTAGAAAAACGAGATATAGAAACGAGTTGAACCGCGAGATCTTAATAGATATATTTTTTATTGTATTAATTTGATAAAATATGTATACGCGGGGTATTTTATTAGTCGAGATACTTTACTTTTACATTGAGATTAAAACAGAGTGTACAATTAATGTATATGTACGTACACTGAGTGCGCACTAGCTAGTGCGTCCGATCGAAATTCGCTAATATTATGTAGCGACGGCGCGACGATTGAATAACAATTTTTGCACGACGTCGCGGGGGACTCTACATTCTAATGTAAACGAATCGCGCGCGCGACTTTTGGCGACCTTGCCCGAGCCGGCAGCCGGTATTAGCGGGCACTGGCGCGAGGGGGTGGGGCGCGAGTCGCGTCGCTACGCATTACTCTGCATTATCCTTCGGGACGCGGTCGCGGTGGGACGTGGGTATGTGTACAATACGTATACGACCGGAGAGTACGACTCTGATACGAATTCTCTGCGAACAATTAGAGATTTGTCAATCGGCACGACGGATTCGTCTGGTAAGAGACTCGTGGGGCGTTTCGAGACGACGACTGTTCGTCGAAGTTCGAGGCATCTCGCGTCTCATTCACGCGGAACAAAAGTCGCAGTGCTGCGGGGGACGGGAATTGTAAAGTATATTGCCTCTTCTAATGCGCGCATGCAGACGGTAATTGCTGAAATACGCTTAAATAATCGAATAAATCTAATATCGCGGCTCCGAATTTTCCACCGATATCAATGTACGTGCTACTTTGACGATCGTTTTTTCCGGAGTAATGCACGAATCGCCGTGGATCGGCTGACTCGAATGGAAGCCGTGATATGCCGACACGGTTAATTAATAACTTTCGTGGGATTTACGTATTCGAGGCGTATATCGCGCGTGCAATGTCTAGCGTTGATCGCGCGATTTTCGGGCGATCTCGTATACGTCGCGTCTTGATCAGGTCGAGCTTATAATTTGACTCACGTCGCGATCGCGGCGCATCGCAATGAAGTTGCGGCGAAATCGAATTTTTCGGTCATGGCGTAGCGTCGCGAATACGGAACGGATCGCGAGCGGCGCCGCGACGCGTTTAAACAGTAAGTAACAATCGTAATCAGCGTCGCGGTATATCCCGCGGTGATTAACGATCGCGTGAGTTCAGCGTACTTGCAGTGTATCGGTGACCCGATTGGGACGCGACATCTCGTAAGATTTATACGCGAAATCCACCGTCGCGAACAATTCGCGAGGCGACGATCGTAATCTCGAGCGCTGCATTATTCCGTGGGTTTTATCTGCGACTTCAGTGATCCCGAGTATTTATTCGTTCGTGTTACAATACGCGACGGTAATCGTCTTGTTAGAAACGTAGAACCGTAAGCCGTTTGTTATTTCAAGCGCGAGAAGTACGCGAAGGTGTGTATATATATGTATAGCGTCGCCGCGGCAGGTGGTGCGAAAAGTTGGCCGCGTGTCTCTTACGACGTCCCTCTGCCACGTTATAGATTCTTCCGTTGCGCTAATCGACAAGATGTCGCGGATCGTGGCTTTGTGCGCGATATTACGGTGATGATCGTCTCGTCGTGAGCACACGAAAACGCGCGTCGCGTATGATATCAGCATCGATATCGGGAGTGCCGTGCGTTCGTCGTTTGATTAGAGCGCGATCGTAACTATAATACGCGAGTGAAGGGATGTGGTGATATGAGTGTGTCTTATCGATGCAACAACCAGGAAGTCTGAGAGGAGGAGGTGGCCCGGGGATGGCATCAGGCACCGGCGAAACAACCGCGGGTAATTCATTATTTATTATCATTTGCATTGAATTGATTGTCCGTCGTTGTAACAGTCGCATATATTCTGTAGCCGTAATTTACATATATTATTGTGTGTAACACAATTCATACAGGGTATTCTGGATTATTTTGAGATACATATATATTTAAAAAATATATTAAATATATATAAGATATCTAATATTTTTTATACTTTTATGGAGAGACACATAAAATATTCCAACATATTTAATATATATAATTAATTAAATTATTTGTATAAGAAATAGATTTGTTCATTAAGTTTGATAGAATTTGAAAAGAAAGTTATTTTATAAATTATAATTTTGTTATTGAATATCTTTGTCTAAAAAATAAAAAAGTCAATGCACACGTTATAATTATTTTTTACAATTTTAATTATTTCGAGCATGAGTTTAATTGGAGTATATTTATATTTTACAGATTAAGTGATATGAGTGTGTCTTCGATGCAACAACCAGGAAGTCTGAGAGGAGGAGGTGGCCCAGAGGTGGCATCAGGCATCGGCGAAGCAACCGCGGGTAATTCATTATTTATTATCATCTGCATTGAATTGATTGTCCGTCGTTGTAACAGTCGCACATTCTGTATCTGTAATTTACATTATTGTGTAACACAATTCATACAGAGTATTCTGGATTTATTTTGAGATACATATATATTTAAAAAATATTTAATATATCTAAGATATCTAATATTTTTAATACTTTTATGAAGAGATACATAAAATGTTCCAGCATGTTTAACATTTATAATTATATTTAAATTATTTATATAAGAAATAGATTTGTTCATTAAATTTGATAAGATTTGAAAAGAGTTATTTTATAAATTATAATTTTGTTATTGAATATCTTTGTCTAAAAAATAAAAAATTCGATGCGCACTTTATAATTATTTTTTACAATTTTAGTTATTTTGAGCATGAGTTTAATTGAAATATATTTATATTTTACAGATTAACATCATATACTACAACTTCGCTGCTGCGCATCGGACCTGTGAGTTTATTTTTATTTTAATAATGGATTTATGAGAATTTTATACGTGAGATAATAATTTCTTTTCTCAGAGCTTATTATTTGTATATAAAGATTAGAATTTTTAGTGGAATATATATGAAAAATAGATGCAGCAATGAAAAATTATTTAAACTTTGATACCTGAACGCATTTATTTTCACAATTATGACCTGTCTGATAATTAAAAATTTATATTAGTGAAATATGAGAGAGAATATTACAGACAAAATAAGGTAAAATAATATTTCTCATAAATCCATTATGTATGCATGCTTTGAAATGGATATGTGTGGGCTTGGCCAAATTAATACCATTACTTAATAAGATTATTTATAATCGTCAATCAGTTTTCAATTTTTATATAAGAATACATGGTCCATACTAAATATACACTTTTATAGAATAGAGTTCATTATGATTAGTATTATTGACTGATTTGATCATTTAATATCAATTTGTTTTGTATTATTTATTTAATAGAAAGACGAGTTGGTAATAGCATTTATACTTACGAAATGCTAATCTCTTTGCACACTAATCGCTACACACTTATCCATCTATTTTTATTCATTTAAATTTATATGTTTCATATATATCTTTGTAATAAATTTTCCAAAAAATGTAACATTTTTCTAAATTCAATTTTACGAGAAATCAGAATTTAGTATTAGAGGCAAGCCAGTATTAATATTATATCAGAGCATAATTTATACATGAAAAAATCGAAATAATTTATATGTACGAGTATATCGCAACCGTAATGTGAATAACACAGACGCGACAAAAATGATCGCTTTTTAAGCGAAGTGTAACGTAAGTACGTTTTCTGTATTCAGTAAAAATATTCAATTTTGTTTTCGAATAAGAGTACTCAATTTTAAATAATTTTATACTGGATCAATTAATGAGGAATATTCGAAATGTATCTGTGCATATGAGCTTGCCGGGACTGCCGGGACTGCCGGGTTAATAACTCGCGAAGCGCACAAGTTATAAACATTGTCATGTCGGATTTCAAAAGCGTCTGAAGTCTGCACAGACCGTAGACATTGCGCGCTCGCTGACAGGTTAATTAAGCCACATTCCACCGCTATTCCGAAAATGCGGTGAACGTGTAAATGACATGTGCGAGCGTGGTTTTCACGCTGGCCGGCAGGTTGCCGATTTCGTACATCCGAGATAGAGTTATTTCACTTCGCTCTCTCATGCCGATCCACATTCTTTGGAATTATCAATACCGATATAATTAAGAATGCCGCATTATACATTTTAATATTTTGAATCCAAATTCGATCACATTAATTAATATTATTATTGCCATCCGATTAAAGTGTCGCGTGTTACTAAAGTTCTACGATTTTTCAGAGAATTAATCAAGGAAGGATGAATTTTATTTAGTGTTTTAATTAAATTTCTACTCGCGCGATACATTTCAGATTTTTATTCTCATAATGCGGACGAGTGTTAATTCGAGCGAATTTGTATCCCTTTTGAAATCATAGAACTGTTCACTTACCGGTTTCCGTGCTACAATTAACGTATTTAGGAGATAATAGAGTATTAATTTATCGCTTCGGACGTTCTCGTATCGGAGTGTAAACGCGGGGCGCTACCGTTGGCGGGGGCTTCATGATAGTTTAATCACGGAGGATCACTTTGATTTGCGGTCGGCTGTACCTATTGTATAATATATGCCGATGTGACGCAGGCACGCAACACGGGAAGTGCGTTCTGCGTGCAGTAGACGGGTACATGCAAATACGTGGGTCCGTCGGAAATGAAGTCGGCGGCACCGATTTGCATATACGCACGTTGATTATCGCACTTGCGAGGCGCGCACCGAGATATACATTTTTTCACGTCGCCGCCGACGCACCCACGGGAGAAATTGTCGTTTTTTTCCATATCGGAGCGCCGCCATACCTACCACCGACCGTGTAATTTTATATCGTGTTGCATTTTTATTTTTTACAACACCGCGCACTTTATTTCACCCGCGAGAAACTGCAGCGTGCGGAGAAGCTTGATGACGCGTGGACAAATTTTACTCCCCAGTTTATACACGTGAAAGTTTGCTGGCTATAAAAATTCCGCGAATTAAGATAACCGCGTGAATAATTTGCCGCCTGAAATAAATTTCTCGTCGAGCGGGACTCAACGAAAAGTTAAATATATGTACTCGTGCATTGCTAATGTCGAATGCATGATACGTTTGAACTTTAAAGGAATACTAAATTTTCAATTCAGCGATGAATAAGTTATTAGAATGAATTAACGATTGAGATCTTACCTCGCTACAACGATTTGCCGAGAAGCCTTCATTTTATTAATTTATCGACGTGTTATTATTGAAGACTTCAAATCCCGATCTCATTACTGAGCTATGCTCGAGCACCAGTTGTGATTCATTAAGAAAAAATTATGATTAAGAGTACATCGGAGACTTTCCCCTCGCGCGTTTTGCGTTTGTACCGGCGAAATTAGTTATACATTACCGCGCACGGACTACTTCGAGTAATCTCATTAGGGAATTGAGAGTAATGAATTAGTTACGCGCGGAGAAGTCTCTACTGTCACGATACACTAATAAAACATGAATAATTTAACGTATATGCACTACATTTTGTAATGCGGACAATCAATTCCATTTTATTTCTCTATTATGAGCCGCTTGGACGTATGAAAAGAATTATCGTTATTTCCACAATTATTTTCTTTTATAAAATATCGAGGATTTATTTTTTTTTTGTATCGAAGCTTCACTTTCGATGAAATTTGCGGAAAACAAAAGAGTCGAGTGTTTCCCTGTTGGCTTTGCGAATGTCTTTCAATTATAAGGTAATATTGAATAAAGAAATGATATAATAGTTTTACCCATGAAATAATAAAAGTTAAATTTTTTTAGATTGATTAAAATACTTAATTCAAGCTTATATTGAGCTTATTTAGCACTTTTTTATAATTTTGTTGAAAAAACAAAATGTTTAAAATATTATTGCGAAATAAAAAAATATTTATGCGCGCGAAGATATATTACAGGATCTCAGAAAATTAAATAAGGTACAATTAATAAATTAACAGGACATTTCAGCAGGATTTGCCGGATTCGTAAAAGCGCTGGCATAACACCAATAATTAAGACTCCAAGAAACAACGGCGTCACTCAAAGCGATGATTTAAATCGGGCGATTAGGTACGTTAATTACACGGCATATCGTCGGTCTCGCCGTGGCACTTTATTTTAATCTCGTTTAACCCAGCCCGCCATCCCTGGAATCAATTAAAACTTGACAAGGAAATCGGATACGAACGGCATCGTAGCGCGTCGTACGACGATCGAATCTCACTGAACTGTCGCAGTCGTGCTTATCGAATGGATAAATTATACCGCTTTTCACGAGATTTAAACTGTAGCCAGAAATTTAGACGGTTTTAATAGTTTGCACAAAATTTCCTTTGCAAGCATGTGTGCTAGTTATTTTCCCAGTAGAGAGAGAAAATCTGTCGCAACTTTCGTAAAATGAATCACAATCATGTTCTCGTTATAGCAAAGGGGATTGCACGGTCTCTTTAGATGGCTTGAACGTACACCTACGTAACATATGTGCGCCTCGTACTGTGTCATGAAAATTTCAATACATTCCATTCGTCTCCTTTGTATCCGTTAACACTTGCGAATGTGTTACCTTAGTTGATAAAGGCTGTACATTCCATCGAGAACGGCTGTCGACTCAAAAGCAATATAATACATCAAAGTACAACATTAACATTTAAACTAAAGCATTAAATTTGTATTATACTACCTCTTGCAAAATGAAAAAGGCAGTATTTATTATTATAATAAATTAATTGTGAGATGGTCTCCGTGAAAAATATATAATATTTTATGATGTTTAACAAAAATGTATATATGAGATCATATTAAATATTAAAAAATATTGATATTTAATTTCACGTTTAATATTTCAACAACTTAAACATTTGTTTTAATCTTTATGAGAGATATAAATGTTCATGGTAGTAAATTTTCCATAGAAACCGTGTTCTCGTCTCGCGGCAGACAAGAGGTTGTTATTCCTGAAATTTCATGAGCAAAATGTATAGAAAATCTACAATCGTGATTTTTCAGAGAGAAAATGTATTGAGAGCGCGGAAGAAACCTTTCGTTTGTTACGTCATTTTTGTGGCGAACAGCTTCCAGAATTCAAATGCTCGTGCGTTTGACTTTTCGTATTATTGTATTCCCTTTCAGTTCCTTTATTCGAACTTTCGAAGATATCTCTATACTTCTTCATGCGAAACATGCTGAATGTCTGGCTCTTTATCGTCAAATAATCCCGTTCAATACAATACATCTTACATAAAGAATATAAAATTTTTAGCTGAGATAATCAATGTTACATTAAATACGCCACATAAATCTTATTTTCTTGCAAAAGAATGCAGTGAACATTGATCGTATATTATTGAATATAGGGTAATGTGGTACAATTTCGAACATGATATTATTCTTTACGACATACGATTTTTTAATCTAATTTTCGAAATTTGAATTTGATAAAGAATCTCGTTGTATAGAGTTCAGTACCCTTCAAATGAGATCGTTTACTATTTTAATCTCAAAAATAGATACAAATTTTATGTTGTACAAAATTGTACATACCACCTTACCTTATCAGAAATTCGGAGAAACTCGCGTTTCAATTTTTCTTTTTTTTTTAATTAGGCAACTTCGATTTAGCTATTGAGAGAGAAGCCTTTGTTTATTATCCGCATAAAAAAATCAAGTCAGCGTTGTTGCAAAATGAAGTTCCTAGCATCGATTCCTTGTGTGATGGAATAATTTCCTAATTTCCTAACATTCGGAAAATCATTTTCGCATTTACTATATTTCTCATGCACACGCCTTGTTTCTCTCGATGATCGTTCGTCAATCCATTGACACTCTCATTCTCTATGTCTTTCAGTCTCTCAATACGGATATACTCATCACCGTACAAAATAACATAATGTGACATGAAATAGATTGTATAAGGATAAAACATGAAGTAGAAATATTTAATATCGAATTTATGCTCCAGCAAGGTTCAATTAAAGATTTTTGTATCGTCGTTGTTAAAGAAGAAAATATTTCTCTAGTTACCACTTATAAAGTAACGATTTGTTTTATTTGAACGACGGTTTTATTTTTGCATTTAAACTTTCTCCTATGATAACAATAGATGCAGTAGTGATGGCTTTGCCTGCTCGAGAAAGGAAACGGGAGGGAAAAAAGGAGGCGGATGCCTCGTGAAGTATGGATTTTCTACTTGCTTCGTTATAACATATGCATGAACGGTTTGCTCCTCGCGATGACGGCTCTCTTTTGTTTCCGCCGTGAGAGACGGCGATGGCGGTCCGTTTGATCTTAAAACGGATTTCTTCGGGTGGATGTATGTTATTCATTTTGCATGCACGTACGTTGTATGATACTGCATCAATAATGCAGCACACATCAGCCGGATGAAAATGCATACGGCATAAAAGACGGAATCATTTTACAGATCGAATTTAAATTTTAATATTAAATTCTGTAATCACGCGATGCATTTTTAATTAAAGTCTAAATTAAATTCTCTCACTCGTTGCGTCCCTTTTAATAATATCATACATTAACTATTATTACATACTGTAATATAACCGCGATACTTTTTAATTATTCCGTATTAATGATGTTGTTAAGTACAAGATGCACTTCTACGATTACAGCAAAGATTCCCTTGGCCGTACGGTCTCTCGTATCAGAGAGTTAACTAGTGCCTCGAAGTTTAACGGAAACCGTAACTCCGTTCCGTTCGCGGCGAATAACGAGACATGACCAGCGAGAGGCTTTGATTTCGTCCCGACGGGAACGAAGTTTCATTCGTTTGCGCCTCGTAGTTACCGCGAGTAATCTTTTGCGGGCGTAATTTTGAATTATTCGCAAGAATCTTCCGCCTCGTGCCTGGAAATATTGCGCTGTCTGAAAAAAATTGACGTTTTACCCGATTCCGTGTACCGTAAATAACGTTAATAGATAACTTTGAAATTTTACAGGAAAATGAAATTTTATTTAAATTTAAATTATTTGTATAAATTTAAATTTATCGTAGCATAGAATTTCTTATTATTCTGCTTTATCAGCCCAGCTGTCTTTGTAGTCGCTATGTATTTCGAATGCAGCTTTCTTCTGGATCTGTGCCCAGAGCAAGATAAAATATCCTGCGAGCGTAAAATCACTTGTTCGTACAGTAGACTGGGCGAATTTTTGGTGGTAAAGCTTGTAGACAAGCCAGAAACACACATTGCTACACACTCGTTGTTTCAGCAATGAATTTGCTGAGGCGGCAGGTGTATAAACCTGTCTGGAATTGACGGATCACACCCGGCCGTTGCCGAGGGAAAAATATGATGAATTCCTAACTCGATCATCCCACTTCGATTCTGTATATACTTTCGGTTATATTTACTTATTCATTTAAGAAAGAAACTTGAGTTTTCTTCTTGGATATATATACTTTGATATACAATATTTTCTGATTAAAATATTGTATTTATTGAACTTTTTGTAAAACAAAAAATAATAATTAAGAATAATTAAATATTGATACTTTTTGCCATCAAATGGGATGTTATGTCTAATATGTCTAATAATATAATATAATGAATTTGATAAATTTGAGTAATAATCGATATTAACTTTTTCCATGGAATCTTTATTTAAGTAAGTCAACTCTTTAATATCGAACTTACTTCGATTCGTATATTATCGATCACGTTGTTTAACGTTACTACATCTTCTGTTTCGTATCAAGTTCGAAATGTAAATTAAAGCGTTGTTTAGTCACGGGGCGTTCTCTAAACAAGAATAGGGATGATAGACGATTAGCTTGTTCTTGCTTGTTACTAAAGGACCATCAATCAGTTTAGTCCGCTTAAATGACCGCGGATTGCTCGGTTGAGAATATCCAATTAAGCTGCAGTGACAATGGCAACCGTCTGCAAGACACGATGCCGGCTTTCAATGTTAATCCCCGTATTGTGCAACGTTAAAACGGTATCGCGTGATTATGAATGATTCAGTGACGGTTGCGACTGCGATTGCGGAAGCTAGCTTCACTTGACCTTAAAGCGCAAATCTTTCTTTTTTCCCCGACTTCTCTTTCACTCACGAATTCTCTTTTATCCCCGAGCGATGTGTGGGACGTAGCAATGAAAGGGAATTACTAGCGTATGAAAATTTAATTTATATATTCTGAGGGGACCGTTAAATTTTAATCACTCGCGATACAACGGTAGTCAAGGTATACGTCACAGTAACACACGCTGGACTTATTTACTGCAGAGTCAATGTTTTGATCGTCAATATCGCACGCTATTACTGTTAAATGGTTTCAAATCCAATTGATATTAAATTGGATGAAATGATACATATATGTTGTTGCAAACTAGTAAGTAATTTTCGTTGGTGGAATTTCTCTATAATTTGATTTACAGGCTTCAAGTGTTTACAACTCAAAAGTTTGGAGCGTCTCTAAATGCTGAAAAGGAAGTTTAATAAACGTCATATACTAACATTCTAAATGAAGTTATAGAAGTTTATATTGTTCCAATTATAACTTTCATTCCAATAGTGTACGTTTAAAAATAAAAATTGATATTTTATACAATGTAAAATAATTGTATCTGTAAAGAGAATCGTGTTTTTATCTAAAAATTGTAGAGTGTTCTAAACTTTTGAGCGGTAGTGTATATTTTTTGGATTTTATACATCACGATATCTATATCAGAAAGTGTAATAAAAGTATTGTAAAATATCTATTGTTATCTCAATCGAGATTAAATAACGTGAAGCGTCAATTTCCGCAAAAACCTGACATCTTATAAAACGGTTGCGTGTCTTCGTTCTATTTAAGAAAGACCGCAAGAATGTAACTTCTCGTAATGTGCTTCGAGAAAAGAGAAAGCCAATAGTTCACGTAAATGTTAAAAGCAAGATGAAACGAACGAATAGGCGTATAACAGCTTATAAACGCGGCCTGTGAATGGCAGCAATTACGTCGAGGATTCTACTACGAAAGACATCGGGCACCGCCGCGCGCCGATGACATTAGCATGCTACCATCTGGCATCTTATCCCGAACTTTTAATGGCGCATTTAAATTTTTCAAGCACAATGGAATACTCGTCGGGCTGCATTTTGGAAGTTAAACGCTCCTCTGACGCGGTACCATCTCCTCCGAAAGTTTGAACTTTCGTCGAGACTTCTCAGGGAGTCGCCGGTCCTATGGATTGTCTTGAAAATTATTTGAATCTAATTAATTTCAGACATATACGTGAAAAAGTAAATCTTACAGAAATTTATAACACCGCGTATAATTTATATTTATATTAAAATAAAAAAAAATTTCTTGCAACTTTATCAACTTTATTTGATTGTGTTTCACAAAGCAAGACTCGCTGCGTTTCGCCGGATCGGTTAATCTCGTTACAATATTCGCGAATAAAATTTAGATTCCGCCGCTAGTTTCTATCGCTGCTCGCTGCACCGCGAAAAAATTCAATTACTCGCCTGAAGGTATCCCCCGCCGTCTTTACTTATGCGACTTCTCGCAGTCTTTCAAGTCTATTCCTTAAATAACACTTTTCTTTCGCTCAGCCTTAAAGACAAAATTGCAATTTGCCGGGGGACGAACGTTCGCGCAAAGAAGATCCCGGAAGCTTGCGGAAGGGCGCGGCCTCTCCGACGCGACTTTGCATTTTAAAACCAGGTGATCTTACTTTCAATCAATTTTTTTTTCTCGCGCTCGCGACTGCTTTACATTAAAAAAAATTGCGCCCGTCGCCTTTTTCTCGCACCGCCCGCGCCGCGCGCCGCGGAAAGATCGCGCGCATAATTTTGAGGGATTACACCGCAGCGCCCTCGCGTGGATCTATATATTTTATCGTTTTTACATCGATAACGGAATTTTATACATCAGACGAGCAGGATTACGAAAGAGATTCTTAAGATTTATGTCAGCGATTAAAATAAACGTTATCGTGGTTCTCAACTTTAATCAATTGCACGCAAAGCATTTCGATGAGATGATTAACACGTAAAATCCTATATTATTATGTTTCGCCGACATCAATTTGTTTTACGTTACGTGAATTAAAAAGGAAGATAGGAAACGGCGTATATTCTCGCAAAAGTACGCGAACATTCATTCGGACCGCACTTTCCACAAGTTACGTAGTCACGGTCGTCGTTTAACTCCGAAAGAATTTTAATCCGTTTGTTACAAAGTTCAGAACGTTCGACATTATTGAAGAAAATTTTTTGATTCTCCTTTTAAGAAAGAGTTGTTTCAATAAAATTGAGAAGAATCTTGATTAAGTAGAGATATAAAAGCAAATATTCGGATCTTTAGGTGATTAAGAAAAGATGCTATATTTTATAATTTTAACAGTAAGATATTAATAATTTTTTTTATATTTTACGTTAAAAATTATCGAACTTATTGAAGCCAATGATTTATTAAATAGAAAGCTCTGCATGTGCCATATTTTTTAAAAACCATTTTTTATGATTGATAGAAAATATTTTATATAGCACTTATTAAAGAGCTAAATCTTCGGTAATTGTAACACGATCATCTGAGAGAGTTCTATTGAGGAAAAATCTAGCGAATAGAGATAAGGCCATTTCCCACAAATAGCAACCATTTTTGCTATAGCAGGCAGGCTGCCAACATGGGAGATTGCTTCCTGAAACAATTTTTGACACGATGGCTAACCACGTGCGATATTCGTGATAATAACATTAAGTGGTGCGGAAGGTATTAAAGGCAGTTGTTAAAGGTGAATGGCAATGGCCAAGATCTTTACACTTAAGTACTGCGCGATGAAGATTACGCTCATAAACGTAAATAGGTTTGAAAGGTCTCGGCCTCGCGAGAGCGCGCGCGATAGAGATTTGCAGAAAGTAATAAAATCGCCGGCGAACAATGAGACCTTTTCCGCGAAACGCCGTAAGAAATAAAACGCCCATCAAGTTGTTCCTCCCCCTTTTTTTCTCCCCCTCCGATCAACCTCCCGGTACGCCATAAACGTTAGATAGGGACGTGAGCGCGCGAAGACAGCTTCGTCACGTGAGGTCGAAGTTTACGTCGCCAAAGAGCGGAAAATCGAAAATGTCTCTTAAGATAATCGTGATCTGAATAAATGCACGACGTTTTACATTTGTCGTTTTTAAACTTTCTCATTTGAAAGTTTAAAACGAAAAGCGGGGAAATATAAAATCGAGTTCCGATTAATCGCAGATTAAGAATTTTCATAGTTCCGCGGAACAAGTTCATCCCGATTATTCACCATATCCTCTCGCGTTTTTGCAAAAAGTTGAAATATCTTTTCGTAGGATAAAATTCTACGAAGCGGAATATTAGTAAAATATAATAATAACACGTTATTCACAACGAATTCAAGTCTCGATCAACAGTCGAACAGGGAAAGAGAAAGAGGGAGGTATTTTTAACGGCGAGAGAAATCCGATCGTTTTCTTGGAATCGAAGACGTGAAACACGCGTCGAAAGACGACGTAATGATACAATGGCCTTTCTCCGATGTCGAGGAACAGGAAGAATATTAACGATCGGGAGTACATGCGGGAGTACATTCCTTGCTATCGATAAGCATTGGGAAGAAAATCAGTGACTGTTCGATAGCCAATATACGGAGGAATGACAGTAGGAATTGCGAAATGGGAAGTACGGAGCTTTAATATTTACGAAAACGTTTATCGGACGTGCGCGGTCGATAAATTTTTACGTGTCCATGCAAAATTCACGCTAACAGCATTTAAATGCATAACCCGAATAGTTATCTTGATAACTAAATTAACTTTAACAATTTCCATGCAAAGTGTCTTTATTTGCAATTGTTAAAATTATCAAATGGATTTTTCATTTGATGATTGGCAACTTTAAAATTGCTTTTAATATAATCTCATTAATAATATAATCTTGTCAATAATGTAGATAAACCTTTCTATTGTTACTTATCTTATTGATAGTAATTGAAGCTCAAAATCCGTGAAAACTCGCTCTAAACTCAAAATTAGTTCTAACAAAGCCCTTTCATACTTGTTTTAGCTAGTTAAATCTAAATTTTAGTTCACAGCTAATTCTAGATTTAATTAGTTGAAATTAACATGGCGAAAGAGGGAATTGTGTTATTACAGACTCAAATTTGTTTAAATTAATTTTAAGCGATTTTTGCTTTCCACGAATTTAAATGTACTATAAAAAAAAGTCGTTCATAATCATTAAAAATGAATCTTTAAGATAAATCGTTGACATCTTATTTGTATGTAATATAAAACAGGAATGTAATTAATTAAGTATAAAGACGCAAAATATACTCAAGTTAATTATAAACTCTTTTATGATAACATGATAGTATGATACACACAACGAACGGATTATCGAAATTATTGAATTCTCTGAGTTTGTTGAATCGTATATTTATGCACATGTGATATTTGCATAGTGAAATGAAATGGAGGCAGAATATTTCATGCGGTGCTTATCATGATAAACAAGTTTACAGCGGCGTGACGCGTCAGATTAAACAAATTTAAAGGGGCGAAATGTCATCGAGAGCATTATGTATTTGTATTTTTTAATTTTTAATGATAAATATTATTATTTCTCTTTCTGTCTCTCCTTTTTCTCTCAATTCGTGATTTTTAAGTTTTGAAAAAGTTAATATAAAATTATAAGTTAAATTATATATATATATATATATATATATATATATATAATCCCTATAATATAATATATAATATATATATATATATAATATATATTTTTATTAGTGATACTGTCAGATAGTAAGTTGGGAAATTAGTTGGGAGAGTATAACGTTTCGAGATGAATATCGCTCAAGCAAATTCCGCATTTCGGCTATGATTTACAAGGTGCGAGTATTCCGAAGAGCCTGTTTAAGGATAAACGCGACAGCACGAACAGTATAACGTGACGTAGACGGCTCTAACGGGATAAAGCCTAATGCCTTCTATGCACAATGTTATCTTTATCGTCGGATTTGCTAACATTGTGAGAATGGATGCAGCTGCGGATTCGCGTTCCGCGTCTGTGCCTTTCTTCTTTATTTCTCTCTGATTCGTCGTTACGACTTTGAAGAGTAACCGCTACAGATATTCCGTATAACATTCGTTTACAACAGAAATACGCGACGGCTGCAAGAAACGAATTTATGTCACTCTCTCACGCACGCGTGGTTTCTTGTGAATTAAATAAACGACTACTGTTCTGTTTCTTTTAAGACAATTTGGCCCAATGAAATTGAATTCCTATCAATCGTTACGTCACCCTAACGCTTGCTGTCGGGTTGATGTATCGCTACAATTATTTATTTCTCAAGTCAAATCAAGTTCCGAAATCAATTTACAGGCTTCACATATTTTACATTCAACACATGCATTTAATAATACGAGATTATACAACCTTGGCCATAAGTTTAAATCTCTGCAAATTGACGTGAACGTTCTACATGTAATGAAAAATAAATTAAAAACAGTTTTATTGAAGAGTAATAATTATTTTTAGCAATTTTTAATATTTTGTTAGTTTTTCTTTGGATTTTAATATCAATTTTTCAAGAAAATATAGTGAATTGAGAGTGTTTTATAATTATGGCTTATACTACAATATTTATTTTTTATTTTTTAATAAATATTTAATTTCGGAGAAAGCATAAATATTCCTTCAACGGTCAAAACTTTCTGTGGTTTACCATTGTGGATAAAACATAAATTATCCCGCTGTCACTAATTGTGCCAAAAATTTGCACAAATCTGCACGGTATTTTTTCTTGTACATGCATTAGAGTGGAATCCTGCCAAAAATGTTCTCTGGAAATATCGCTGTTCGAATTCACCTCGTAAAGTAGCGCAAATATTTTACATTAATGGGAATTTCAGACGGAGGTATCAACGTCGTAAGATTCATGCTGTATTTAAGTTGGAAAGTAGTTGAAAACACGATCTTTCCTTTTCGTATTTCGCCGTAAGTAGGACAAGCTTTGATCACGTTAACAGACTTTATCGCGGACGAAATGAGATAATCGGTCGATACCGACTGTATCAATCATGAACAAAAGTTACAACCATCGCGGCGAGCCCGTCCCTCAACTTTCCGCCATCCTCTCTCTCTCTCTCTCTCTCTCTTTACAACAACATTTGCGGGAATCCTGCCGACCCCGAAAGGATACTCTCTCGGGCGAACGATGTGTCCGGGAAATCCACTTTAACCGTACAAATCCAAGCGAACCGCGCGTGGCAAAAGGCCGGTCTTTATCTACTTTGCCCTCGACTACCTAACGCGATTTCGTACGACGGAATTTCATTAGTACGGCACATAATACGAACGAGTAATTGTTCAAAATTACCTCTTATTTGAGATATTTTACGGTTGTCGAATAACTCTCTAACGAGTAATTATAGTAAAAGCGTCGCTTATACGGTCTAACGGTTACCATGATTCGAAAATGCACCACCAGTTATAACTCGAGTAATTATTCAAATAAGTGATAACGCAATTGTCATCGAGCTTTATTAACTTATCCTTCGCAGCGAATAATCGAAAGATTTCGCGCAAGTAGTAGTTCCAGTTATTTTCATAAAATTATACAAATTAATTTTGAAGTAATCTAAAAAAAGTTGTTGTACGTATTGTATTTTTAAAAATTGATTTTTTTTAGCAGAATTAATTATTAATTAATTACAATAATTTATTCGAATCCGATTTTGAATGAAAATCATCACGAATAGAATCCGATAACGAGATAAAAGATCGAACGTGAACTGGAAAGGGATATCTTTTTTTTTTACGCAGGTGACAATAAATCAATGTTTACAAACGCGAATGCGATTTTTTGACGAGACAATTCCAACTATCGTAACAATTTCGCTACGCAGGACAAGTGGATTTCGGCGACGAAATTGGAAGGGCGGGAAATCGTGCTGTTTCACGCTCCCACGCGCGACGCACGTCAACAGTGGGGCGTGGGGTGGAACGCAGGGTGCATAACCCACGCACGAACGAGTGAAAGTGCCATTCATACATATAAATCTCAATGTCCGACATGTGCGTCCTCCTCCGCGCGCAGTCGTCGACAAAGTCTATTTATATTTCTACAAAAGGTCTTTCTGCGTGGAAGATAAATCGAGGCGCGCCGTCGGGCGATACCGTGTTTTCTCCCTTGCATCGGATTATTTTTAGAGCTTTACCAGTGAATAGGTGTTTATCTCAAAAACAATGTAGGTTTTAATAAATAAGTGTGACTTTAACTGCTTGTGAAGATTTAGTTTGGTCAAATTAGGATGGATTTTAGCAAATTATTGCAATATTTTAAATTATACAGATATAAAAGATACGTACGTACATTAAATATTATATAATAAATATTATATAATATATCATGAATATGTTAAAATAATTCTGTTTGAATAAAAAATGAAAAGCAGAATTATTATTTACAACTTTCTAATTTTTTATTTTATGTAATTAAGCCTTAAGTTGAAGTTATGTTAAAGTAAATTTTTTTGTACATTAAATATGCGTTTGAAAAATATAGTTTTGTTAAAAACTTTTGATCCTTGAAGTTTAATGCGCGAAAAGCATTATTTTTTTCAATCGTACCTCGATATCTTATGAAGGAAAATCCTCTTAATTTGACTAGAATCCGTTATTAAAAACACATTCGGTAATTTTGAAACACTTTATGTTTAATATAATATCTCTCACTAAATTGAATGTTATATCAATTTCAATTGTTCGAATTATGGACTTGTAAATATTATATTTTATTACAAATAATCCTTACATAGTTATTCTTGTGCATTTGTGCTTGCTTAAATTGTGCCATCGTCCGCCGTTTCCTCGCAGCGTCATATCGTACGAAACTTTCGTGGCAAAGGGAGGTGAAAGACATCGATGGGGTCGGACGATCCATCTGACCTAGCGGCGGTCTACCTGCCTGCGACGTCCGAGGTCGTGGCACCTACGTAAACGGGTACCTGGCTTGCTCGCAAGGTGCGTGGAGGTGTCCGTGGGGAAGCGCGCGCTCCCCCGCACCTGCGGGCCACGCTTGCGCGCCGCACCACGCAGCCGAGGGGAGGATGGTGGTGGTGGTGGTGACGACGGGTACCAGGAGAGAGGGTGCGAGGTAGCCTGCTACGGCCGGGTCGACGCCGACGGTCGTCAGAGCGGCGTCGCGACGCGAGCCTTCCGCGTCCGTCGGTTTTCTTGGCGCCCCGCGTTTTCTCGCTCGTTCGCATCCGGTACAGGTGTGACTGAGCTCGGCGCGACACAACCGGAAGGACACCGGGAGGACACCCATCGCTTGTTACGTTACCCGGGCAGGATACACCACGACGTACCGTCAGGCCTGCACTGCAGAAAAGTTTACGCGACACCGAAGGCGCCACGACGGCGTAACAGGTACGCGGTTATCAACCATCTTTCTCCTCGCGGTACCCCGCTCGGATCTCCTGAGGATTCAACCGGGCGCGGGGATGCCCGGAGCGACGAACTATCGCGACTCATATCTCGCTCGAGCGATTCACATAGTGAATGGTTGCAATTTTCCCGCGACGGAAAACTGCATTCCGCATCCGGGTATCCTGTTGCGTCGCACTACTGCGACGTCCTGCGCTTTGTCGCGCAACGTTGTTGCAATCAACCGGATAATCGATGGTGATCAAATGTAACCGATCGATTTAATTGATCAATGAGCGTTTGTAACTTTGGTTTGTTAAATCGCTTTGATAAAGTTCTTACTGTCTTGATTCGCAACATGAAGGTTGATCTCTTTGTCTATGAATGGTTGCAGGGAGCAAATGATTAATGATTTATATGTATACTATATTTTAAATTTTTAATAGTAGTAATTTTTCTAACTATTGAAAACGATGAAAACGATTGAAAATATGAGTTTAAATTGTTTGAAGTAATAAATTTAAATTCGTTTTCTTAAATTATTGAGTTTAAAAATCCTTACAAAATATTGAAAAAATAAATGATTTTATAATTATAAAATCGTTAAAGAATTACAGCAAAAGAATTGACAGGTGTATTAATTCTAATATTTAAAGATTTTGACTAACTTAAAAGTCTCGAAAACAAAGGTGTCGTATATGCATTTTTATCTACCGCCAAATAACGGAATCATCAATTATTTCGTGACGTAAGTAGCGCAATAAAAATGCTACGGTTTGAGGGAAAACACGTAATTCTCATAAAATTGTTCGTGCGCGAGACAGTCGAGCACAGGTACGCCATATTTAACTTCGTACTACTGGAAAGTAAATAACTCATCGACTTCGTTAAATCAATTCTATCTTTGAACGAATCGGAAATAAGTTTTCTCGAATATCATTTAAGTATTGTTTCCAACAATATTTGCTAGAAATTCAGAACTTTGTGACGAGCGTGCCACTTTTAAATAATCCGGACATAAAACGCGGAGTTTTCCCGTAGGAAATATAATAAATTTCATGAATATTTTTACATTCGCTAATCGTATCATAGCTACGATATTTGTGAAACGCGATTTACATTGGAAATATATCATTTTGCGGTTAGACTGTCAACGATCTATTCGTCAGTGGGAAAATTTGTAGCTAGTGATTGAAATGGAATCTACAATCATATAAAATCGCAGAAAAAAATGTGATAAAATTGCAATAAAAATATTAATATTTTACATAGGTGGAATAATAACATTGTGAAATATCGATGAACGGTGACGGCATTTTCTTTGAAAATCATACGCTTTCAAGGGAAATTGAATTGAATTTCTCGTCACGAATATTTGGCAGCGTGCCGATATTGTCGCATATATGCCGCCTGTAGGTGCTGAGGTTAATCTGCATGACGGATTTCTAAAAAAAAAAATTTTAACCAATTTTTCCTTGGAGAAAATTCCGGTACTGTACTTCGCAAGTTTTGAATATTTCAGTAACAAAGCCTCGAATTTCTTTCGTACATTTTAAGGAAACTAAAGAACTCGTGGCTCGAAAGGAATATTAATTTTTGATATAATTCAGTGCTTGAGACTTTAATGAAAAAAGCTTCCAAGCGATCAATGAATTTGTTGCAAAATTAACATCGGTTTTCCAACGTTACTCGTACGTGACAGTTGCTCACGTGCAATCAACTAACTGATATAATACGGCTAAATACGGAATCGCGATTATCATTTACGCAGTATGTTTTACGGTCGATATAGTGAAAAAAAGAAGCCTATTTCATATTTCTCTCTCTCTCTCTTTTTGTATCTGTTGTAATCTTCAGAGAAATGTATACTCGCGAGGAGCGCATAATCCGTAACTCCAGCGGTTTCTAATAAAGGCTTACGATGGCTCTAAAAAACGCGTTTCCATAGAATATTAGACCGCGAACGAAATGCGTCTTGGACTTTTCATGAGATCCTTCCATGAGAAACTTTGAAACGCGAGCACTTCTCCTCTCTTGGTGATCATTCAACAGCCTGGATGAGCGTTGCATTCGATGCCGAGAGCACTCACGTAATAATAGTTATTCGAGTGGCGATAATTCTTATTGGAACACGAGCCAATATCGATCGTTTCGTGAAAAGAGCATTCTCATAATACAATCTCATGATAGAGGAACGCGATAGTCAGTCCGTTATAATAGATGTCAGCGAATAATTATGTATAACTATATATTCTATAACTATATATATTTCTATATATCTATAGGTTTGTTCTTTGTCGCCACACTTTCACTAAACTTCAAATATATTATTATATACACGGAAAGAACGATTTTGTTGAGAGACCTAAAAATTTTGCTAAAAACAGAAAATAATTTTTTATTGAATCATTAAAATAATTTGTTGGAATGTTAAAACTGATAAGTATTGCTATAAAACGTTTTGATATTCTAGCAATCATTTTGACTTTCGCACAAAATAATTTTGACTATTGAACAAAAATTATTTTCAGATCTGGATTCAGCAAAATTGTTCTTTTCGTGTATGTATATTTGTAGCTATATAAAAAAATAAACCTTATATTTCTACACGACTGTAATTTTTCTGTAGACGAATGAAAATAAGTTGTCGCGTAACTTTCTTATATTTTTTATATAACAGATATGGAGGGAGGTAAAAAATGTGCGACCTTTATATTTAACAGGGAAATATATTTGCTCTGTTAATGAATTTCAATCTGGGATTTCATAGTTAAACGAAATCATGTAAATAAATATTTTAACACGTGCGCAGTAATAAAAGGCTTATCTTCCCGATATACGACCGCCGCGAGACAGTATTAGAATTTATATGCTTGTCGTGGCGATAAGAATTTTATTCAAATATCCGCTTAGCTTCATTTTTCATATTGGACGTCGCTTTTACGTTTAGCGTTCGAAAGAAAATATTACGAGACTGCTTCGCTACTATTATATGAAAGATTATTCCAAGACAGATTATTTTCTAGTAAAGAGCGGTGTCACCTCAGCGAGCACTTCACTCAAGGGGAGATTACTGCCGATCAGGTACGACAGTTATTCAGGCAAAACTTTACTGGAGGGATAAAAAGTCCTATTTTGCACCGAAACATGCAGATTCATTCATCATCGTTATCCGTCACTCGGATAAAACTTTGCCTCGTCTACGCTATACTCGTATTCGTTCGCCAACTTCAGTTAAAATTCGCAAGACGGGATTTTCCCGGGGTGAAGAGAGTTCGCCGGCTGTTCGGCATGAAAAACACGGCCGCGGCTTTCCGTTTCTCGCAAATTAGGGTCACGACCGATGATGAAACATGAAGAAGTCGTGGCCCAGTCAGTTTTTTCGATAAACGCGCGCTCGGTTATAAATCGAGATTATGTGCGGTAACAATATCAAAAAGCTATTCATGAAGTTTCGCCGCAACGTCACCACTAGCGCATACCAATATTTTCGCTCTCCACAAAAGTCGTGTACTCGTATGAATATTGATATTATAGGCGCGGGCATAAGCGAGCACGCGAACACACGGTAGCGGTTATTAACTCTCGAGAAAGTAAACTCCTGCGCTTTTCAATATTTATGATAATCGTAATCGCGAGCTCCATCCAACCGAGTAAATCCTCGCGAGTACGTCGAACCACGGAGAACCCATCGGCTGAATCTCATATGGGCTAAATGGGCCCGAAGCCCTGGAGGCGTCGCCGCGTTCCATAAATACATTCCATTAATATGTACCAAAGGGTGAGTCGGTGCCGGCGGTGCAAGTAATTTTCCCCATTTTGCGAAACAAAGGGAAAGCTTATGAAAGCATTTCGCATTTGAGATTTAATCGCCTAATCGCAGCAGCTTTCAGATGAATTTAAAAAGTTTTTATGTCATCCTCTCTTAAAATTCTTATCACGCATGAATCCTGACGTAAACTTTTTACTTTTTATGTCTTCACTGATATTATATTGTTCGATATAATAATTCATATAAAAGGCGTTTTAGAAAAAAAAAATTAATACTTTTACTCTTAAAGTAGTTAGTTAAAAAAGTTAGTTAAATTTAAACGACGTGCCCGGAAAATGTATGTATTCCCTTTTGAGTTATAAAGCTTTTACGATTCTGAAAGTTTCAGTAGAACAAGTCAACGCGCCGTCAGCCAAAAATGTATTCCGTTAAACCTACTCTATGCATTTGACCTATCTTTCCGCGATGCAAGATTTCTTCGATTCAATCTCGAATTTATTGCTTCTCTCGCATTGTGATATTTCCGTCTCTCACCCCCCTCGCGTCGAAATTTTTCCTAGCTTGAAATACCCAAATGTCTGAAAGTGACTCGACACCGCGTGTCGTCGTCGTCGTCGTCGTCGTCGTCGTCGAGCAAGTTGTTTGAGGTCCGCAAGCGTGTGACAGCTGCGTATCGAATTTCTGTTTCGAGTATTCAACAAGTACCCCCGCGATACGATCGGGTGAATTGAACCGACGACGCACCGCACGGTGCATCTTGAAAATTCCGAGTGGGGCATTAGGTCAAGTCCTTAGCGCGCACGTGTCGAACATTCCGCAACTTAATTGGTCTTTCTCTCTCTCTCTCTCTCTCTCGATTGTTCAGCAGAAAAGAGCTGCCGATAGATCTGAAGCGAGAAATAAATCTCATAAATTCGGTATTTGAGCGTACAAGCAATCAAATTAAAAGTACTAAGATTCAATTGTCTCTAGATTTAATTAAAAGTGTACGCATTATAAATGGAATTTAATAAAATTAAATTGAATTTATGCTCTAAATTTAATTGAGTAAACAATAAAAACAAAAATTAATAGAACAAAAAATAATTTATTCTCTATATGTAATTAAATACGTGTTAAAAGTGGAAATTAATAAAGCCAACAATAATTTATTTATTTTCTAAATGAAGAATTTTTAATGAAGTACGCGTTAAAAATAGAAATGAATAAAGCCAAAAATAATTTATTTTTTATTTTCTAGTGATATATTATTTTAGTTCTTTTTTTTTTAATAAAAACTCTTTCGTGGCCCAAAATATTCAAAATGTTTTATGTTTCTGTAACATCCTGTACTACGTACACGCGAACTATATACGCGCCGTCTTCAATACATATTTGATGACCATAAAATTTGATAATATATAAGGTCGTCGCCATATTACGTCGCCGTATTCATCGTACGGGGAAAACGTGATATCGAGCACGAAAAATAAATTCATAATGAGATCTAGTCCTAAAGAGGGCTCCAGTTTCCGTTTTAAATGAAATAAGTATATGAGTTGCGATGTGTCGCATACGTTTTAAAGGACGCGTGCCTTAACGTCCGGAAGAAGCCGATGCAGGACCGAAGTACGTGAGCGGGGTATTTTATGCGCCTGACTGAACTGAGATTTCATATTTTCGTCGTCACGTCGGACACCGCGCGCTGCATGTACGATAGAAAATCGAGAAATTCACTTGATGAAGATATTTAACGCAAATACACTTTTTTCGTTCGCGATAACGGTCGAAAGAACGTAAAGAGATATGTTCTACAACTACATCACATTTATTTAAAAATGTCGTTTTTGTACTCAACTTTTTCCCTCTTCTCCCTTTCTCTCTAATTGGTTTATTTAAAAAATTGCACTCTCAGAATTCATAATTAACATTTGAATTTTCTTTCCGCGAGAGCAAATGTGCGCTCTAACCAATTTTGCAGACTCAAATTGCGAGCAATCCAACTGGTGGATTAATTATGGATCATTATCCTCGTAACAATTCAACGTCGGGTTTTATCAAGAGACGTATAGTCGGCTTGGTTGACGCCGTAGGTAATTTTTCCAGACTGAAAATATGCTCGCCCCCTGCCGTCAATTGGCCGTGAGCACCATTTGCGGCAAGCGCGCACAGGGCTCATCCGAGACTATTTCTCGGGAAAATGCCGTGACCAATTAACGTCAGCATCATCCTTTCTCCTAGAAGGTTAGATACATCTGAGAACAGAAAAACAGACAGGGAAAAGAGGGCCTGTAGATTCGATTCAACAGCAATGATAAATTTTCCGGGGGAAGAAGTGGAAAAAACGTATCTGCTATAAAAAAAAACAAATAAATTAAAATAAATTAAATGAGATTTTTATTTCTCTGTGAGATCTTTGTAAGTTATTGTCTATTTTGTAGAATCGTATCGCTTACACGATTTTAGAGGAAATAATTTTATTCTGTTATGATAAAATGATTATTTCGATTACGCGCGCATTCTGAGTAGTGCTCTCGGACAAAGTGTAAAAGCAAAATATGACATGTCTCTTGTTGTCAATGATTGGTATCGTCCATCTTTCATGCGCAGCGCGCGCAACAGCGACCTAGTAAGAAACCGCTCTGTATCCGGCGCCCAGCAATTGTACTACATTTAATGAAGCATCGCATATCTCATTTTTAACGTACATACGTCGAAGTAATAGTGTTATTTATTCCGAAGTCTATACTACATGAAATATTCTATTATATTTAAAATATTAACTGTATTATGCACATAAACTTTTCGCAAACAAGAGACAAAAATTAGGAATTTTATCGTGCATCATTAAGACGCCGTATTTCGGGAGACCGGTGCTTTTTAACTCAACGATAGCTTACGAAAGTGCGAAATGCTGTTCGCCAGCAACTTAAGAGGAATGCGCAATCTCAAGAACGTAAACTTCTACGCGAAAGAATGTCCTAGCGATCGCAAAGATCTTCGCCTTCCGAATTCGAGAGAAAGATAAAGAAAGAAAGAAAGAGAGAGAGAGAGAGAGAGAGAGGAAGGAAAGGCAGAAGAGATAGAGAGAGAGTACTGCACGTCGCTCAATTAATCCCCTCGCTGTAATTGCAACCCGCTCTCGTTATATCCGCGAAATTAAATTCCGCGTCTCCTCGGCGCACATCGGCCTCTCCTTCCCAGACATTAAGTCCGGCGAGTCGATTGCTCGCATTTTGAGACGGCTCGTTAATCACCGCCGCAACCAGTTAAAGGCGCGGACGAAAGTTTCGTCGCGGCGCTTCTCTTTAAGCGAGGATGCAACTTAAAGGCGCATCCCGATGACAATGATACCGAACACGGTGAAGTTATACTAATCCCCTTTTGTCGTGCGACGCGTTTTAAAGGAAATTAACGTTGTAGGAGGCGTTTTCTCACTTGACTTGATAAATATTTCCCTGTCTCGAGTCTACGGAGATCGCGGAGAAATTTTTAAAGCATTTACTCTCTAGATATATTTTACACAATTTTTCCAAATTCAAATACCTGAATTTTGATACTGAACTCACAGGAATGTCACAGGCAGGATCTTAAAATTATGAAGAATTTAAAAACTCGACTTACGTAAGAAATAGGACGTCAAGTCGCGTTACTTTGTTCACAAAATGTTACTTTTTTTTCTTACAAATTTGCATTACTTTGTTATAAAAAGAAAAAAGAGAGAAAACTGCAGTAGATGGAATTAGCGATTTACTAACGGACGCGCTCGTTGATTAATGAAGCTCACTTTATCTCGCACGTTTTTTTTTTCTTCGATGAGGCACTTGAATTTCCGAAACGACGTTCCTGTCGCAGTCTTTTTATTATATTCCGTCTTTAAAAAGATAAGCCCCAAAATTGCACGGGACTAATGCATTTCGTTAATGAGGTTTTTGCAGATGGCACGTACCGCTCTCTAACGATTTCATCTTGTATATAATACATGCAAAGCGGGCGTGAGTGTTAATTCGGTTTAGTAAACCGATGCCTGCATCGCTAACGACAGTGTTCCCTTTAATTATTTCTCACCCATTATCGGCCCGTGAGCCTTCATTATCGAATCAACTTCCGCAGTTTCCTACCTAAATATCGATTATTAATATTTACGCAGGAAGACACAGAAGTTTACGTTTAAATATTTTAATGGTGGTAATAATAAAGTTTCGACGTTACTGCTTGACACAGATTACGGAGCCTTACTTACCAACTATATAGAGGGATGAATTATTATTTTTTTTAATTTTTTAATTATTTCATAATTTCTTGATGATTTAATTCTGCTTCTCTAAAATATACAAATTTTTAATTTTTCATTATACTCTCTTCAATTAGGTATAAGCAGCAATATATAAAATTATTTTACCGCTGGATTATATCTTGCGGTCAAAAGGTCAAGATTCTATATAAGACCTCTGTTGTTTCGGTCACTAGTGTTGCGTATACTCCCGCAATGTGCGTGTATGTATGTCAAGGGTGAATATGATATTACGAACGCCCACACAATCCCATAGACCGCAAGGGCAATCTGAAGGCTCGAGAGAAAATAAAACGCAGCCTTCGCTTGATGACTTTTGTCGTTCAGTCCATATGATGGTATAGCAACAGGTTCCTTTGCACCCTTTAGATGGTGTGTGCGTGTGTGTGTGTGTGCATTAGCATTCGTGCATTCTCAGGAAATTTTATCGAGATGTTTTCATCTCACGCGTGCTGACACAGAAAAATTGGGATGTCAAACACACATAATCCATGCGAGACTTGTTTGGAAAATGTCACGGATTACCTACAGACTAGAAGCGTATAAATCCTATTAACGATATAGAATAAGGAATCTCTCTGGCCTTTATCTAAAAATTTGTGTAATTACAACGGAAAAAGACTTGGAAGAAAGATTGAACTTTTTTCTTAAAATAGATAGAGATCCAAGTCGCGTGCGGAGAAGATAGAAAATTTCCTGAATACCTCCGTACATCTGATTACTACGTTTCGTCTTGTATATTTGTACACCGTAGCCGTGTTCGGAGTACAGCGAAACTTCGAGGCGCGAATTCGTAACGAACTTGCTGCTCGAGAGAGCTCGGAAGCATCGCGGCTTGGTATTCTCGCGCGGTTGGTTGCAATTGCCGCGGCGCACGGACAGCCACCGCGCCGCGGGACGGATGCGGGAAGGATGCAAACGTTAACGTTTCGCGTAAAGAAATGTCAGAATGACTCGCCGCCTTCGTCGTCGCCTATCTACATCGCTGTCTTTATGCTTCGTCGGGCGCGCGCAAGAGCAAGTTGTTCCCGGCGGCGTTGAGCAACGTCTCCTTGAGAGAGGAAACGTTGAACTGCAGTTTCTCCTAATGAATCGACACTTTACGCTTGCAAGTGTAAATGGTCCTCGACAAAGGACGCGATCGACGCCCTCGAATGGCGCCGGGAACTCGTCCGAATACGATACAATACGCTGGATTTTACTTGCATTCGTCATGCTTTCTCGTATCTCTTCACGCGCAACTTTGATACTAAAACAGCTTTAATTATTAAATTGCAATATTTTTAGTAAATCTTAATACATCGAGTGTGATTATAAAGAGAGAAGAGAAGTCACAGAAATATTTATAAATTTCGTAGAATTAATAATTTTGTAGCACAAACTCAAAAATTATCGTATCACAAAAATAGAAAGATTAAAAATGAAAACAAAGAAAAATGGCTTTTATTGATATTAAGAAATTAACAGTTACATACGAGAAATTGAAACAATTACGTAACAGCTTTTTTTATCCTTCGAACGTTTTTATTTTCTTTCCTACAAGATCTCGTTATACATAGTGTTATAGTATGTTTATACAATATATATCTCTGTTAATCCCTATATCTTTATACATTATATCTTGGTTATTTATACATTAAATTTTAACGGTATCCAATGTGCACTTTGTCGGGCTTCACGTATTAATCGTAAATTGCGGCCGCTCCCATCCTCGAAGAGCAAGCGAGAGCTTTTTATCTACCACTCCGCGTCACTCACAGCGCTCTCTCATTTCTTTCCCCCCTTTACTGTCGTTATTCGCCGTCTCTGGTTTCCGGGTGGCTTAGTTTTACGTGTCATGTACCTCTTGTGTCTCATGTAGGACGCGATTCGCTCGGTGTTTCGCACAAAAGAGGCAGAGAGACGTTTCGAAAAAGAAATGATACCTCTCTAGATGAAATGAGTCGAAGGACTTTACTCTGACTTCGATGGGACACGTGAGGAAAAGTTAACGTATAGAGACAGCTTTATTCCGACTTCTTTACGCCGTTCTACACCTAGACTCCGTCGAGGGCATAATCTGCCTTCAGGAACTGCATAACGGAAACGGTCAATAACGTCCGTCTATGGCTCGCGTTCGCGTGATCGATTTTGACAAATAGGTGGGGCCAAAGCGCGAGCCTCGTGGTATCGACTTCGATAACGCGATCGCGGTGGACCTATACCGGCCCTTGAAGCCATAAAGCTTCGCTTATCGTCCGCACGCGACGATCATTTGCAATTGTATCGATGACGTGTGTACGGCCGTAATCTCACTTATTTATTCTCGTCGTTGTGTATGTATGACTGCTGTTAGCCGAAAACCAAAACGATATTACACACCTAAAGCCAAGTCGTAAATTACCTGTTACCCTGCACGCGATGATTATTTTCTATATCGATCTCATATTTGACGGTAAATTCTATTTAATTTATTTGCGCTGTTTGTGTCGTATATGATAATTATCATTAGCCGAGGAGTAATTTATATAAGCGATGTAGACAGAGGTCACATCGTGATTCGCCTATTCTTTCGTGCACGCGATGATCGCATAAGAGTTACGTCGACATTAGGTAATTTTTCATATCGCAGGCAGAGAATATTATTATCAACTCACGACCCTCATTCAGAAATTATTACAGATCGCCAATTGAATTTGATCCAAGTGTCTCATAATAAAAACTCAAATAGTTCAGATCTAAGCGTATTTTGCAGTGGCGTTTTACCTTGTTAACTTTACTTTTTTTTTCATAAATTTTATCAAATTATTGTCACATTTGACATTCTTGCGGATTCTCTTAGTTTTAAAAAATATTTTTTATTTTCGAAATTCTGAAGATAGTAACTTAATGTGTTGGTCGCGTGTACTGAAATGTCGAAACACTCAGTATTTTGCGCTGCAAATAATATACCGCTGCTTAAGTGGAATCGTAAACTCTTTTTTTTCACGTCCAATGGCACTCGTTCTCCGCAAGACCTACGCCTCTTTCGCCTCATTGTGCCGCGCACGATCTCTTTTTCGTGAACAACGAGGAAATTTCGCGCGAGAAAATCCTCTCGTAGCACCTGCTCTAACACGGCGACCGCGCGCAATTACACGCTTGGAGCTTGCACACGGACATTATATTATAAGATAAGGTATTGCGACACGGTACCAGGGAAAGCGAGAGAGAAAGAGAGAGAGAGAGATCCTCTAGAGCTTTGCCGCCGCGTTCCGCCTCGGGTGAAAATGTCGGGATGCGACATAGAGTGGTGTTCCCAGATCTATCTTATATCCCTTTGAAATCATATTTCCAGCATTAAATATTTCTCGGTAATTCAACTTTGAATTGGAAATTTATTAAAACAAAGTTTGTCCGAGATTAAACGAGAAATAATGCCTTGTAATGGATTTTACAGCTTAGAAGCTCGGTGCGCGACAAACCCATTGTTTTTATTCATGAGTCATTAAAAAAAACACGTCGGTTTTTTTTCTATCTCGACATCCTCGTCGCTGAACGCTCAAAATTCTCGTTCCCAAATGGAACAGAAAGTATACGAGAAAGAAAGTGCGGTAAATATGGGATATCCTGTATAATGTGAAACAAACACGGTCTTCTTTGCTCAACTGTTCGCCTGCGGTCGAGTGCTCGTTATCTCGTGTCCCCGTTATCGCGTATTACTCTACGCGCAAATGCTCTTAATGATCAATAAACAGACGCGCGCTCTATTTCGTTAAAACCGTCCAAAGGCATTTCGATTAATTTGAAATAAGTGCCGGGATTAAGTTTCGTGAAAACGGATCTCGTGTGTGAGATGATGCGACGCCTTGCGCTTCGTGATAAGGCGCAATATCGTGAAATTCTTTCCGCACAACGCGATTATTCGGGAATTATTAAATAAAACTAAATTATATATGACGAGGTAATAATCGTGAGGTGTGGAGAAAACGTTTTTAATCGCTTTTAATCGTGATTAAATTACAGTCCACGAGAAAAGGAAAACAGATTTTCGAGAAATATATATGAAAAAAAGTACGCGAAGGTATTTAAAATTAAATCCATTTATTTTACTACAATAATCTGTTTTTACGAGATCCTACGCAAAAAAGAGGATTTTTTAAATTTTCTGTCAGAAATAATTATGTGTACGATGAGAATATGAGAATGTATATATGTATGCACTACACGTTGAAATCATATTTTTTTATTTTTATTCCGATTTGCACTAATATTTCTCTCAAATAATACTTTCGCGCTACATGTGTATACATATATATTGTAGCACTCCGGGCGGATCAAGCCGATTGTTAACCAGCGAATTTTTCCGCCACGACCCGCAACCTCGACGTTTCCCGAAATCCGAGATTAAATTCTATTCGATATCGAAGCTGGGGGGGTCTATGTGTCCCCAATTCGCCGGCCGTACACGGATAACATCTTACTCAATCGTCCCGCGTCGGCTGCAGCCGTCAAGACACATTTCCATGCATTTGGTTAACAAAATTGGATCACGGGGGATACGAACACTGATAATGCAGTTAGGTTTTTTTGCATACAAGGTTATCCACAGGATTTTTTTTAGCCTTTTATCAGAACTCCTTCGGAGCTTCTATAGTATTAGATTAATATATTAGTATTAGCTTCTAGTATTGGATCAATATATTGATTATCCTATACGCTGCATCGTAAAATATAAACATATTTGCATATCCATAAGAGCAATTAATGTATCTTTATATTGTTATATTACAGTTTCATCCCTCTCGATCATCCGCATACTTTTACTAAATTTACATCAACCATGACTGATGTCTGATCATAAGGTATTATCCACTCGTTTTGGGCGTCGCCTCAGATTACCGAGTATCACGATATTAATTAACGTTAATTAATGTCTAATTAGCAGATTTCGGTCCGATTCGTGTTAAAGATTTTTTACAGACATTTTACTGGTAACCCGAGCCGTGTAATCTAATTAGTGAACGTTATAATATAATATTAATAAGGATATAATATCGTCTGATAACATGGATGAATACGCGGGCGTTTAAATTATTTAAACGCTTTGCAGCGTTACAGCGTGAATTTACGCGATATGGAGGTACCGGGCATTAATAGCGGGATTGATACATCATCGATATGCGTGAATGGACCGCACAAATCATTATGCCCGAACGGATCATCGACGCGCCACCGCTTCGATAAGAATAACAAGCAGCTTGCGTTCACGAGCACGTGGCGCGCACGCGTTATCTCGATTCGATTAAGATTTAACGCGTTACCTCATAAATCATTCTCACCCTGGAGGAATGTGTGTGTATTTTTCAGGAACAATCGATACGACCGACGTCGCGTACATATGCGCACACCGTGTACGACGAAATATAACGCATACCGAGTGTCAAATTTTAGACAGATTGCTCAGGCAGGCATGCCTCGCATACAAAAATATTCGAGGGAGAATGAAAAGTTCTTTTTTTTGTCAACGAGAGTCTTATATCAGTTTTAAATAAATATTTACAAAGAATTTCATAATATTGTTTAATATTACGTTTAACGAAAATATTAATTATACTTGTCAATCAATTAAATGAGTTCTAAATTATTTCGATAGATAAGAGATAAACATATATTTTATTTTTAAACGAAATGTGTATTTTAAGCTATACATTTCTAGTTGTATTTGAATCACGTACTTCTCAGTGTTTATATTTTTAAAGCAGCTTTCGTGTGTCTTTAAACTCCCTTTAAATAAGATACACTTTACACAATAATTTATATCACTCTCATATGCGCAATTTTATTTCGAGTGCATGAATTCGCGAGCACACTATAGACGCATCGTATTCCGTCCTTGGCTCGGGAATATCCCCCGATCAGATATCCATTGCGAAACCTGGATTTCCCAGGGTAACTTACGCGCCGTTGGAAAGACAAACTTGCATCGTCGAACGAAAAGCCGACGACAGAAATAGTTCTCGTGAAATGCTTTCGCAAGCTCGCGCGAGCGTATGTGAGAGTGTCATGGAGTGTTTATATGCGCGCAATCGAAGGCGCTGAATGTATTTCAAGAAGGGCGGGATGCACTACTCCGTATTACTTGAATTTGAATCAAGGTGATACTTCTTGTCGGTAAGCTGCGGTAGAAAACTATGGGAAATTTTGTTAGAAAATATCTAGATGTTTAAATTCCAAAATAATACTTGCTTTCTATTGATACAAAATTTATGTTAGCCGCGAAGTGTAAAGTGCGGTAATGACTCTAGCTCTAGCTAGATATAAAAGTTGAAATTAAGAAATGAAGAAATTAAATGATGTAGCAAAATTTTTTATATGAAAATTTATAAATGCAATGGCGGTAATCAAACAAAATTATCTTCCGCTAAAAGCAAGGATATTAAAATACTGAAAATTTCATTAGCTTAATTAAGTCGTAAACGATTAAAACATTAATTAAGACATTAGCCGTAAACGATTATCAGTTACAGACTACTCGAATTCTTTTGTCCAAACAAGCTTTTTTAAGATTAAAGCATTATTGGATTGTGCGCTTTACATGGAGTTACACTGAAAAACTAACTCGAGGAATGCAAATATCGTCGCTCGAGCGGCGACAAGAATCGCTTGTATTAGCTTAGCTGCACTACCGCAATATATTCGTTCATATCTTCACAATGCTGCAGCGCGACGTAATACGGATGGCGGTCGGATATCGCAGGTCATTTTACTGCATTGTTGTTACATAATCACCAAGTATCCCCGCGGGACATGTCAGATTACATGCGCCGTGTTTACTTAGGGTATAACGAGAGCTGCTTGCAACCAAAGCAGCGCTAAAGTAAATATTAATTAATATCGGAACATCATATAACCCGTGTTACTGTGATTTGCACGTCTAATAATTACGGTGAACGCGCAATTGTAATATATCCATATATTGTGTCCTGTAAAATTTTATTAATGCTATATGTAATAATAAATGTTATATAAACGTTACCGATAATAACAAGATGATCATAAATATTTTATTATCAATAATATCGTAATATTTTAATATTATATTACTACTGTTATTTATGAAATGCTTTGATCGTGTTTCCGAATCCTGATACTTGGCCTGTTCTTGCCAATGATCATACTTCGTTCGCAAGTTTTAATTTATGCGAGTGGCCTGCTTTCGAAAATTCGCTTCTGTTGTTTCTCATCGGCATGCGAATATGTTCTTTCAGGTTCATATGTTTGTTTATATATCCCTGGGAAGCGCATGATCGGACGAGAGGCAAAAGGAAGAACCGAGAGTCTAACGAGGAGTGTGGGATGAAATTGGTGTGCTGATTGCATAGCGAGCGGATTATCAAACTAATCGATAACCAATTCATCGAGCGTGTCGCGTTACGAAATTTTCAACCTATGCGCGCGATGTGTTCACGAGAGACAGAATATAAAGTTCAAAGTTTTAAGTAGCATTTTGGAAAGGGAATTTGTATCGCACTTTAGTTCTCTTTCGACCCGCTCTGTCAAACCGCGAAAAATACGGCTTGTTTAGCAAGTCCAATTTTACTGATAACACATCGGTTTTGCGTGACTTGAAACCATTATAAGTAACAGGAATGGGAAAAATTAGATATACAGGAGCAGATTACAATTTCGACGATTAGTCATATTTGTCGATGACTGGGGTAAACCCAGAATGTATTCAATTCCAAAATGTATCGTACCGCGTATCGCGCTACACACACACACACACACACATCTGAAAAGGGCGAAATCACTCGAAATGGAGAATGATCGACGATACAGAAGACGGCATCACAATGCTAAACAACACAATGAATGTATCGCCGTTGTGTGCCGGTTCGATGAAAGACCGGTAATAAGCGATAATGCGAACACCGGCAATACGAGCAGGATAGATAACAGCGAAATAAAGGCGTGGCCTGACGAGCGTCGAATGAAAATGATCGCGAGAGGGAAAGCCTGAAGCATGCTAAAAAATCGTTCGATCAATTCGCCGCGTTTCTATTGAAAATGCGAAATACTCGCGATATGATAAGAACCCTCGAGTTGTCGACGAGAAGGAGCAAAATATGAAACAATTCTCTAATAATATATATCTATACCTTGAATATTTTTATTTAAAAAAAAATTATTGTATGAACTATAATATAGTTGAAAAATAGTGATGAAAAGTAAAATATTATTTTATATATGTATATATTAATATACAAATTTTGTCAATTTTATCGCTTTCTTATTACAAAACAGTGTATAAAATCTTACTATTGCAAAATAATAATTCTTAATTAATATATTAATCTAAATATTTGCAAAAATGATACGCGATATTTCATTTGTTTTAATCACTAATGCATTAATTTTTATTAATAGTGTTTATAATGCGGAGTAGATCTTTATTACGGTAAAATGTGAGCATTAATAATTTAGCAACGGACAGTTCAAAATACTTTCCCGAAATTGCAATTAAAACTGACCTAGGCTCCATTGTCTAACGAAATCAATTTCGCGTTTATATATATTTTCTGATTATACGAGTTTTATTTTTCCGTTATACCGTGTTTCCGATCGATCCATTCGTCTGGAAACAGAATAGAAACAACGAGAATAATGAGCCGAAATCTTGGAGAAAAGTGGGAAGTCGTTCCGCATTGCTTTCGAACGCGACGAATCGACATTATCGCGGATGATCGAATTTATTCCCTGCCTCCCACCCCATTGTGCGGTGGATGGCTGGCGTTGCCATACATATGGTATGTAACGCGGGAAAACCTGGGACAAACAAAAGTATCAAACGCGCCGACTCCGGAGCGGAAAGATAAACGGGCCGCCGCGATAACGATAAATCAGAGCTTACTTGAGTTATCGAACACGCCGTTTGCAATGGGAAGCGCGAAGAACATTCTCGTCTATAGAACTCCCAAGACATATATATATAAGAAAGATATTTCTCTCTGAGGACACAAGAACTGAGTCCCGCCCAAATTAAAAAGTTAGAACTTTTGAGATTTTATTGAAACCTCGGATATGAGAAAAATGAACTATAATCGAAGTTCTACGTTACATAAAAATTGTTATTTCATGATTACGTGTAGAGAACATGTTATCTTACGGAACGAAATTACTTTCTAATGGAACACAATGAGTGATATTTTATGAAAGACCATGCATTAGTGTCTCTAGTTCACGTGATTAATTTAGAGATCACGTTTAATTCGTATCTCCGGGGGAACGAAGTTTGTGAGATGGAAAACCTCGCCGAGAGGATGAGTGAAAGGACGGATCGACCGATAATCAGTTTATAGGAGTCGCTCGTTAGCCATTCGTATGAAAGCGGAGGATGATACGTCGCGAGAAAATACCAAGAAGAATTGATAGCTTTCGCGTTACGTATTCCCGCTTATCCGGACGTCGCTAATCCACTTTTTTGATTAGAGATATGAAATTTTCGTGGAATAGAGAAATATGAAGTTTGTATTCAGAAATTAGAGAGTTTTTACATGTTAACACGAATCGCGAGAGTTCGATGCTACGAAATTTTTGCATCTTTAACATGCATCATCATCTGTTACTTTCGATTTAAGACAAATATTATATCGTTATGTTCCAGAAGTTTGAAGTCTTAGTAAACTTATATATATATGGCCTTTGAATATAATTATTGATTAAACGACATGACAAGATATTATTTAAATCACTGTAAATATAGAGCTATTATTATTCAATTAACGATTTAAAAATAATTTAAGATCTATATCTAAATCCGCCCTTTTGTTATTATAATAGTGACAGGCGGGATTTTAATTTTAGCCTTCTGCATACTTTACAAGTTCACTTCTTTAAATACAAATGGCGCCGTAAATATAAAGTAAAAGGACACGTTTATTTTTATGTATTGCGAGAAAGAGCTAAATTCAGCGTTAAAAATTAAAATCCAACCACCGTAAGACCGGGTCGGGAACGTGCTTTAAAAACATATATTTTCACTGTTTAACGTCTATACAAAAATATCGTGACGATACGCGCGTGCAGGGCTCTCTCGTCTTATTTGCAGGAGATGCGGTTGACCGCAGGTCAGACGGGCGCGCGAACAGACGTTCGTTGGTCTGCTCCACTTGCAACACCGCGAAGTTCATTAGCGCGCAACGAGATGCAGTAAAACTGTAACTAACTGGCGCGGCGACGGCGACGGCGACGGCGGCGGCGGCGGCGGCGGCGCCGACGCTCGTTGCCGCGATTCGCTTTTCCGGTCTTGAGATATATATGACGCGCACGTGAGTACCTTCGCTTCTCAATTTGCGATAACGGATGGCGTACGCGAACAAAAGCGCGTCGTAAAGTATACCGCGTATGACTACCCCACGTCCGATGACTGTCATAAAACTTATATGAAAGAATACGCGCGTCGGAGACATTTTTCTCAGCTCTTGACTTTATCTTTATACGGCGTGAAGTAAAATGAAACTGAAACTGGATACCCTGCGGAAACTAGATAAGCCCGTTGGATTTTCTACAAATTAGAATATCTATTTTTCTTTATATATTTATGGAAAAATTGTATAAGAAAAAACACCTTGCAAAGAGTTGTGTGAATGGAGTTATCTTCATTGGATTCTTCTACTTTCCGAAAGCGAAAATGTACACTGAATATCGTTAACTTATTTGACGTTGAATTAATAAGTTAAGCCAATTAAATCTCGTGTTATAATATAATCGCTGACGAAAGCAGGATTGCTTCCCGGAACCACCCTGGCGTGGATATGTATTCATTATGTCGCATTGTCACGTACAACGCGTTGCAAATTTAATGCGACAAATTTTTCGGGGGGGGGGGAGGGGAGAGAGAACGCATTCCGACTGAGATATACATATATACACGCGCGCGAGGTGCTCGACTTGGTGCGCATTAAACGTTAATTGCCATTACGTGGCGTGTCGTTAATTGCGACGTCACCGCGGTGCAACGCGACGCGAATAGGGTCACGTCGCCGATCCAGAGCGTCAAATATTCGAGACAACGTTTCTCGGCAGGATTGATTCGGTACCGCGAAGATCTCGGATAGTTATTATTGCATCGCGCGCGGTGCGAGAAATTGCATTCGTCGCTGATACCAGAGCAATTAAAAGTTATTAAAGCTGTGGGAACGCGGCCAATCGACGATCGCAAGCGTATGAAGTTCGTATAGCGTGGATAATCGATGAGTATTTTTAGATATTCAGAATACTTTCGAATATTACTGAATTTTTCTATTACTTTGATTTGGTGTCTTTGAGGAAACATTATAGAGCGCCGTTAGTATTGCGCGATAAGTCAGTTAGATGATAAGTTAGTTGCCGAGCATTAGTTGCTGAGCAAAGTGAAATCAATTTTCGAACTTATCGGAGAATCGAGTATCGCATGTGGAAAGGCAGTTTCGTTTAACTCGATTACGAGCAATTACACCGGTTACAAAATCGATCATGTAACGTGGAAAATGTCCCGATAACGAGAAGTGGAAACGATTGGCTTGTAACAGCCTGATTAATTACCGCAATTTTAGCGTGCAGTTTTCGCGCAAAATTGGCGAGAATTCCGGTTTCGCCGATTCCAAATTACTGCGAATCTATCGGGACTTCGGAATTGAGCCGCAGTTTGAGGTTACTCGCATCGGCCGGCCGATGATGACGTATCATTGTGGTGTAGGAGGCATGTCGAGTATGCAAACAGGATCAGGACGCACTTTGCATCGCGTGCGTTTATGATGAGCAGATATGGTAGGAGGATATTGATGGTCCGTGTACATCCCTTTCTCCTTCACCGTTCGCTCTCTGTTCTCCACCGCTCGTATTACGCAGCGCCCTGTCTATCGTGTCTTGTTACCGTGAAATGAACGGTGAACCCGAGTTGTGAGATTATCTTCCAATAATTAGATTTCCATGCGATCGAGGCGTATCGTTGATACGCGTGCCGCTATTCACGAATATGTGCGAATGCCACAATCGTAGATTTAAGATACACGTATGTTAGAATGATATTCTAAAAATTCTCATTTTAATTTTTACGCTACATAAAATTGAATGACTTTATTTAAATTATATTAAATAATATTACATTTTGTAATTGATCATACAAGGTATAACAATTGGTTTAAAATAATGTTTTAAAATATGATTTAAAAAATAAGACCATCTTTCCGCGAATGAATTGAATTTATCACTGAAACTTCGACCGTCTCGGAAAAATTGGCAATACTTGAGCGCGATCTCCCACGAGATATGACGCTCCGAGGCTTTATGCGCATGATGTACAACGTTAGAATGAAAACCCCCCGAGCGAAAGGTAAACGCGCATTGAGTTTCGAGGAACATATCTGCTTCTTGTGCGCTTGCGGTCAAGTTTGCGCCTGGCCGGAAGTTCCGCCGATACAAGCGTCGAATAATGTGCTGAGAAAGCGACTCTCGCTCCGTTCCTCCGACCATTTGCCATGTTGGGAACGTGTCCCCGAAGATATCGTGCTCCGGGAAACGCGAGCGAAACTTAATATTTTACGAATAACACATTTCCTTTAAATCTTGCGCACGAATTTATCTTTCAAATATGTAACATAATATATCTTGTAGAACAGTCTGTAATAAGGATTAAAATGTGTTAATAAGAAACAGGAGATATAAATGAAAAATATATATTTATAATATATATTTTATAAATTTGCCATATTTTATTTTTATTAGATTCTGTAAAAATGTGATAAGAAATAAAACTTAAATGCGTTATCGATTACAGAGAGATTCGCGAGATCCGTTTCTTATAACAACTTTCGATCACTGTCGTCACTCAATCAGCTATACGACATATTTTATCTCAAGGAAATGCGCGTGTTACTCGTTGACGTGTCTCTGAGTTTATCGACGTGACAGAGGGGCGACAAAGGGTCCCATGGAATTATTCCACGTCGCCACAGGACGCATATTAACTCGATCCTTTTCATTCCGCTCGTCCTCCGGATGTTAGAGGAAAAAGGTGACGGCTGATCGCCGGGGCGTAACGCTTTCCAAGACGATGGGTGTCCCGTTCCTCTCTCCGTCTCTCTCCGTCACCCTCAAAGCGGCCGCAGTCGTCGCTATTTCCGCGCCGGGACGACAATTTGCATGAGATTTGCATGAGATCCTTCCGCGACCTTCACCCTTTTCGGTACTTCTGACACGATGTCTTTAGAGGCCGATGTGCGACGACGAGATATAAAAATAAAACGTGCAATGAGTAGCGACGGAAAAATATAGAGAAATCAGTGCAAACATATATGGTTGATTTTAATTTGTTTCTCTTTTAAATAGGATGAGACGAAGGATAAATAAAGATAGTGAAGCTGATTGTGAGACTAAGTTAAAGCCCGAGATTGGAGCTTGTTTGTAAGAAAGTTCGTAATGAGCTGTAGAAAGATATACATGAAAAGAATATTCAATACTTGTAAAAAAAAAACAAATGCGAAAGTTAATTCAGTTGATGTCGGTGTTTCTCTCATTCTTTAAACATAACTTATCTTTATTAATTTTACAGAAGGTTTTATTACGAAATTTTTCCATTAAGATATACATACAAATATATTGCACACCGTACGGTACTGTAACTTAATGGAATACATCTTAATTGAATAATTTCATAATATGCCAGAAGGAAACGCAAATACTTTTTCTGTCGCTGAACTCGAGGACATAATTTTAGAAGAAAAATATCGTACCCACATTAGTATCGCTACAAATCCGATAACATTGCTCCACATAACGTCCCACATAACTTCTCGCGAAAGAAAGTTTCGTGAAAATACGATCGCACCAGCCATATTTTCAGCTTTTACGAGCGTTCTACGAATTTCCAGGGAGAACATCGAGGAG
>NW_012026896.1:734520-836674 GCF_000956235.1 Wasmannia auropunctata | reverse complement strand
GACGTGTGCTCTTCCGATCTGGGGGGGGAGGACGTGGCGGCAAACAGAAGACAACTGGACACGGCAAATATTACTGCGAGAATTCGTGCAAATATAGCGAGCAAATTCTCTCCGTCCGGAAAATTACAAGCGTGAAACCGAAGGTCGGGGAAACGCGCGCGGAGCTCATAATAGCTCTCGACACGGGAAAATCCGCTTCATATCGACTTAATCGAAACAATTAAGAGGAGAGTTTCGCCCTTCGCTCAGTTTCCAAGTTGGTCCCGACTCGATGAGACGCGCCGTTTAACCCTTTTGACGCCCATATAGCAATCTCTCTCGCGAAATTGAGGGATCTGGGATTTATGTAAGAGCACAAGCGCGTATAGCTATACGGGAGATGTAACGGTGCATTTACTATTCTATCGTCGGGATGAAGCTGGAAACGTAGGTAAACGTTGAATATTATGTCATCGCGAATAATAAAGTTGCGAAATTGCAGAAAATTTTCGTTATATATTATTTAGAAGAAATGGATAATAACTATATTTGTGAAATTGGTTTTCGATTCGAATGCTTGACGTGCGCGATATTATTTGTATGTTTCCTATTGTGGGCGTATAGTTCCAATAATCTTCGGTTTATCGTTTCATTGTTCCTTTTCCGTGCAAACACCTGCAAGAGCAAAAGAGACATTATTGACATACTAGGTGCAGACGGTATTTGGCCGGCTATCGGCTCAACAAGATGTCATAATATGATATTTGCGCTACACAGAAAACATCTCCGAGCTAGGGAAATGAACGAGTTTCGTCTCTACTTTCATTTCCCCTTTTACACACCGATCAACTTTGACAATCGACTAAACAAATATTAACATTTTTTGCGGAATTCTATGGCTTATAGTATTTATAAATTTTTATACATTCCACTTTTATATTTTTGAACCACGTGTCGATTATTATTCTTAAAATACAGTTTTAAAACTCTTTATTCAAAACTCTGGAAATATGATATTACATTATGAAATTGATAATTATTTTAATATTACTGATGCTAACAAACATCTTGTACAAGTAATTGATTTAATTAATTTTTCGCATAATAAATTTCATGTTATTTATTATAGTTTAGTTTGCATAATTTTTGTAATATATTTCGAAAAATTATAGATATATATTAAACAAACGATTAAAAAGTTACGATTTTTTTTATAATTATATTTTAATGTGACAATTTAAATTCCGCTATTTTTTTTATTTTTCTGAATTCAGAATTAAAGCTATTAATTATAATAAATGTTTAATATATATCTCGTATGAAAGTAAAGAATCGTCGCAAGAATCGGTCGGATACATGCATTATATTTCGCTCCTAACATTTTAGCTAGTCGGAATGAATTTAATCCGCGATAATGGCATTTGTCGTATTAAATCGATAAAAATAAGAGCATGTTGATAACGGGCTTGACAGGTCTGGGCGGGGAACGTTATTGTGCTACGCGCACTAATTAAAGCACCGCTAATAGACACGCGCCCCGGTTATTGCTCCGGTATTTCGTTCGACAACAGGAACGCAGAATTGGCTCACCGATGTCGGTGGATGTTTCTCGGCATGGCCACTTCGCCGGCTCTACAGGTGATACCATCAAATTAATCGTTTCTGTGTTACACGAGTTTAAAACATTTTGACGAAGTTCTAACTTCGGGACGGACTAATTGCAATTGCGTGACCGTTAAGCGCGCCAGTACATATACCGCTCGTGGCCGGTGTGGCGCACTCCGGAATTATTCGTGCAGTAGCTATAACCGTAAACCGGAAACGACAGCGGAATTATGTGCTTGAGGCTAACACATGGCGGAAATTATTTTAAAGGTAATTTTATTTTTACCTCCGCCGCTTGCACATGTTGCATAAAAACGAGATGTTTTTCGTTTCTTAATATATTCTACAGTCCTACAGTCTTCGCACCGCGATATAATCGTATGTAAAACAGAAATTTTGTAAGAAAAGCATGCAGCTGATAGAAAAATAAAACGTTTAGGATTGACCGTTCGATAAAGCTGTTCTAAATTAAGAAACAGGTTGCTATAAGAAAAAAAATTTGTTGTCACGCGAAAAGCACAGCTTAATCAACGCGATATACCGATTATGTGATTTTGTACGTCGTGTGTTCTGGATATGACGGGTAAAAATAAATATGATAAAAGAAAATGCGCGGTAAAAACGCGGAGAGTGAGGTTTTGCCCGGCTAAATTGCACACCTCGCACGCCCGTTACGTAACGTTATTCATATTAATATACATAACCGCTTCTGTATTCATTATTGCGGATTAACGTGAGGTAAATTAAACTCTCGCTCGTGCGCGTGTGTTTATCGTGAAGCCGAGGCTTCTTCGGCGCGTGATACGCTCGACATAATGCGCGTGGATATAATAAGTCACATTCGTTTGCACTGACGTATAGAACGATTAAAGTGCATACGCGCTTTTAGTCGGGGCACTTTCGCGCGCTTACGTCAAAGGCGCGCATTACGTATGCACGTTTTAACTAATCCGATGTTCTTGACGGATAACGATGGGGGACACAATTTGTTTTCCCCCTCGATCAGTCGCGCGTACGCGAATAAACTACCACGAGTTATTCTCGACTTTTTAAGTGCTCGACAGGTTTCTTTACATTAACAGATTAAATTTTAATCGGCCTAAATCTTCCTCTGTTTAATAAACAAGAGAGAATTAAGGAGAAAAATATACCACGGAAAATTATTATCGCACAATTATAATTTTTTCACATAATTACTTTTTGAAGTTTACAGAGGAACTTTTTCTAGTTTCTGTTTTATCTCCTTTATCAAATTTTATTTATGTAAATTAATTAATTAAATTTAATTTATCCCTGCTTTTTTTTCTTCTTTTTTCGATTATTATCTCTAATGCTTGATGTGACACACAGGGAAGAAAGTAGCGTACGTGGATCGGGGAGTACATTCGCGCAATTTTAATTTTTCCCTCAACCCAGACATTTTCCAAAGTGTTAAGGGTATTTCATGTTGCTAGCTCGTTTGAAAGAGAAACGCCAGGAAAAGAGAAACGAGCTCAAGGACTTCCTGTAATCGTGGACAAGACCGCGTACAAGACTTCGTTCACATTCCGGTTGTAACACGATAGCTTAGACTCCACGAGGATTAAGGGTCATATATACGTGTCGGTCCATAATGAGGATTTTAGGCCCTAAGCAGTAAGAAATAGACCAATCGTAGTCGAGTATGAGAAGAATAATCGATTGTAATTGGTCAATGTCCTACGGCGTAAGGCTTAAAGTCCTTATTGTGGACCGACTACTTTTTAATTATCTTTTATGCGACCATCCATGGCTAAATTCTTACTCCTCGAGCGAATCGCTTTGCAGATCGTTTGCGGCTCCATATACGTTTCCGCCGTTTCCCATGAGAACTGATAACGCGGCAGACCTTACCCTTGACCCGGCTTATGAATGAACATGAGTAACCTGAGAGGTCCCCCCAATCCTTTTTATTCTCGTCTCGATTACCTTTCGCCTTGACGCTTCTATAGCTTCGCGATAAATGTATTGCTTGCCGCAAATGTGCCGTTCACATTCGCATTTTTTACGTGACAGGAGATGTCAGAAAGAGATTTTTAATATTTTTATTGCCAACCTACTTAACCCTAAAATTGCTATTGATATTGAACAATACAAAATTGCTACTGGATACGTGGATACGCCCGAGAAAATAGGCCACTTTTAATTAATGTAACACAAAATTTTCATACATCTTATTATGTTTATATAAATAAAATATTTATAATCTAGATTTTTATAAACAAATTCAATTAAATTCAATTCAAATTTAATCTTGAAACAATACGGGGTATGTAATCCAAAGTCTCCTCCGTAACAATGTAACATACAATTACACATTTTATTGTTTTCTATGTTTGCACACCAAACTTACCTACGATAGTATTGTAAGATTAAAAGCGTTTCTGAGATAATCATATGATTTAACGTAAAAGTCTCATTTTTAATATTTTAGTATTATAAAACCTTATACTATTGAATTGTTGAATGATTAACGATCGTTCGTATTTAGATACATATGTAGAAATAAAAAAGGTACGCGGGCGCTCGGCAAAATTCTGTGTGCTATTCAAGCATAAATATCGGATATATTCGGGATCGGAGGCGAACGGTGGCTTAAAAGAAATATCGCGAACATCTCGCTCCGAGCGTAATCGCCGTCGCGGCGCGTGGCGTCGCGGCCTTGACCGGCGTCGTCCTCCGCCGGATGGATTCCGGACGGCGATTACGCGGCTGAGCTGCAGATGGTATTAGTTCTCCCCCTCGCCCTCATCTCTCTCTCTGCGAATGCGAAAACGCACCGTGCGATCCGTGAGCGCAGCGGAACGCAGTGCAGGCGGAATCGATAACGGCGAAACAGCGTAGTTATGAAGCGCAATTGCAGGGAGGGCACGGACGCGTGGGGGAGGGGCGGACGGGGGCAGATTTGCCGAGCCGCGAAGAACGCACGGTATGCATTGATCCATCCGGTAAATTAAGCTCTATTAATATCGCATGCTGCACCCTTCGATGAAGCCGGGAGAAGAATGTTGCTCCGCGGTTACCGAAACTGCAGCTCCGCGAGCGTTTTTGAGACCTCGTGAATTATTATATTAAACCAAAGAAATATTGATAAAATGATTTGAAGACTTTTTTACTATCGGCAGCAGCGCAATTGAGATCTGTTAGGTATTAAGACACAACTGTTTTCCGTGATGTATGACTTTGTCTCATATTACTAAATTTGTATCTTGATTTGTATCATATTACTAAATCATTTAAATTACCATCATTTAATAATCTTTTTAGAAAAGAAGTAAAAAACAGAAAATGTAGAATAACATTTTTTTTAAATTTTTTTATCTTGTAAAAGTTTAGCTCTCTCAACGAAGAAAGATAATTATAATATCGTGTTTCAGCCAATTACTTTACATCCGTGCAAAGTTTCGAGCTTTTTGGAATGTACATACGAGCCAAAATTGTCTCATTAGTCTCGGAACGTTTCTCGTTATCCGAGACTCGCGGGAAAGAAGTAAAAAAAAAAAAAGGAAAATAATGTTAAAATGTCTGCTGCATCATGCAAAACTGCTCACATTTCGGTAAGATTATATCGCGACGGATTTAAATCGGATTTAAATTCGGATCGCTCGGAAACGACACGACGTCGGTATCCGGTTGCTTCGCTACCGCAACGATCAGCTGAAAATTTCAATGTACTCCCGCGGATGTGTATCGTTAAACGCATAAACTTGTCGTGCGACAATGGCGGAATAAGGTAAACTCGCTTTACATACCGAGCGAGGGAGCCGAGGAAGAAAGTCTCTCGTCGCGCGGCGCGAAACGAGAGTCCCGGGTTTTATATATACGAGCAACAACTTCGCCGACGTCGACGTCAACGTAGACGCTGCACACACGGCCTGTTTAATACATCGTCATAACTCCTATCCGCACAATGTAGGCAGCCGTTAATAGAAATTCCTGACAAAAGTTCTCGCAGGTCCGACGAGCGCGCGAGCGCGCGCGTGCGCTCGCGCCGCAAGCAAGACCCATGCATTGCTAATTCCAACTCGCGGCAAGACCTCCCGTCTCTCTCTCTCTCTCTCTTACCCGCTGCGTTGTTTTGCGTACCAGGGCTGCCTCTTTTGCACCATTCATTCCTTCCAGCTCTTTACACCCGACCGCTCGGCTCGGATCAGAAACTGGGTAACGTTACACGTTCGCGAGAAATGCCGTTGATGAATAGAGTGTATTTTAAGGGATCTTTATTGAGCGACCGAGTATAGGACTTTATGTAGGTACTTCGCTTATGGTTTTACACACTCTAGTTATTTCTTCTTGTAAAAGCTTAACTATTATATGTATATAAGATTGTTAAGATTTATTTATTATTATTATTATTAAAATGTTCTGAAAGGAAATATAAATACTTATTGATGAATTTTATAGATTCGATTTTAAGTAATAAATGACAAATCAGATCTGTTAAAAAAATCCAGTTTATTACGTAATTATTATTTACGTAAAAATAAACGTTTAAAGGTTAAACTATATAATTTGTTCAATTTTAATTTGAAGCTCTCATTTATTAAAATATTTAATATTGAACAATTAGAACAGGTGAGATTTTTTTCTCGAATAAAAGTCCGTTTTCTACTCATCCCGAATGAATTGCAAAAATTAAAATCTACGGTTCCGTGACATCCTGTACATGCAATATCACAGCCGCTGTACAGTCTTCACAGCGGCAATTCAACTTCCCCGAAGGCCCCCGAAGCCATGACACAGCGCGCGCGCGCACGTAATGCAAGAGGTGGCTGCAATGCCGAAATGAAACTTTTTATTGACAGTCCGCCACGGCGAGGAATGTTAATGCGCGCCGGTGGAGAACTACGGGAGGGCAGTTAGGGAGGAAAATTAAAATCTCTGCAGTATAGAAAGCGACGAGTACCCTCTTGAGGACGGAGGATAACCGAATGAATCGTCGACGGCGTAAAAGGACAACACGGAAGAGCAGTAGTTTGTACGCGCGAAGGAAGATTGAACTTTTAAAGGCACGTGAGAGAAAGAGAGAGAGAGAGAGAGAGAGAAGAGAGCTATCGCTCCGAATCGGGACGGAACGTACAGCGGTTAGCTGCGCTATACTTCGGGAGTTAAGTGGCCCGAGCTCTTTTGCTGAGGTGAGAATGCGAGGAAAAGTTGAAGTGGGTGGAGGGGGAGAGAGGAGAGACGACCGTCGCGAACGTCTCTCGCGTTAACTTATATTGAACGCGCGCTCTCTCGCGCGAAAGGGTGAGCTTAGGAGAGCTTCCGAATCACGACCACCACGGTTCCTCTCTCTCTCTCTCTCTCTCTCTCTCACGGAGAGTCACGTATTACGCTGCGCATCACGCGGCGAAGTCCATGCAATTGGGGCCGCCTACGAGCACCTCGTAACTTCGTTTACTACTTAAAATTAGATGAAACATCCAGAACTGAAAATTCAAAGTTTCGCTCTAAATGTCGCCGTTGCTGGGACTAACTTCCTTTATCTTTCGGGAGAAAACAAGCTTTTAATCAATAGAATTATTCTGTCGATGGAATAACATTAACGTATTATCATGGTAATTAATCGGCGTGCCATAAATTAATACAGCGATTAATGTGTGACGCAGTGACGTAATAACGGACGAGCGAAGTGATATATTGGATCGAAGTAGCGCACGTCTGTATGTGGTCAGACATCGTTTCGCTTTGATTGATGTACAGAGAGATAGATTTATTGTTTTACCTTGGCGTATGTACACTCTGTGTAGGCAGGCAGTGGTTACTGTACAAATTCATCGTGCGGGGAATACAAATGTAAAATACATACATAAATGTAGTTTATATCGTAGGTACATAAATGTAGTTTATACGACGGGAACGGAGAAACGTTGAATACTATACTGACATTCCAATAATCTGCGTTTCACGCGCGTGACGTGAAATTTGTGTTTCGAATATTTTTCGTATAATTCACTTAGATCGCTTTATATTCGTCTGCACATGGCCATCGGAAATTTCATTGCAGACGCAGATTTAATCGTTCAAAAAATGCGAAAGAATCGATGTGTTCGGGGAGGGTGACTCATCAGGGATTGAATAAATCGCCCGTAATCACTCGCGTCGGATGAAGGACCACCTCCGCAGAGGCGGATTACCATCGAGCGTTGCATCGCGCGGCGCAGGAGGGATGAGATCAGCTATAAATAAAAACGCGCCGTCATGTAACGGAGCCTTGTCCAAAGGTCACTGATAGACGTAACAACGTTCCAGCGTTTCCCATCATCGGATTTTTTGCGTGCGAGCTTGATTATGTTCGTTATATAATGCATTAAGGCTTATAACGAGAAACGCGCGATCTGGGCGATTAACGGCGTAGGAGTGCAGCGGGGAGGAAGTTAGATAAGCGGATAATCTGCCGTGCAATCAAGCGAGTGACTGATCGCGCGGCAACTCCGGGAGGAGGCGGGCTGATCCCTCTTAACTGGCTCACCTAATACCACTCGCTGCTCGGCCAACGTCTGAAATATGATCCGCGACATTAATCTGCACGCATTCAACGTGACCCGCGAAATTCGTAGTCGCGCGACCGAAGACAGATTACGAGCCCGAACTCGACCCCGAGCTATCAGAGCCCCGGGGACACAAGATGTGATACATAGCGCCTTCGAGTGGCGGTACCTCCACTTCGCTTGACAATGGATCCGGGGATAAAGAAAGGGTACATCCGCCAACACAGACGACGACGATCACGACTCGAGGAATTCAATTAATCTAAACGAGGCGTCGTAACTCATATTAATTATACCAAAACTGGGTCGCTTCCATTAACAGTATTAATAGTTACGGTAACGATCGCGATACACGTTAAGAATATCGATTGACAGTGAATTTTGCAGGTGTGCGCAGGGCGTTTGGAGTTTATATAGGTCATTTTATTTAGGTTTATCCGTTTAAAAATTTCGGGCGTGTCCCGTTTTGATGCATACGACGCGCCATTTATTATTCTTGCCGTTCACTGAATGTTGAAACGAGGACAAACGATACATCATAACGCGCGCATCGTGCGCGATGCGGAATGTACCCTTTGCGGCTTTGGTATGTTTATTTCGCGTAGCGGAAACTTCGGCAGCGGAACGCGTCCATCTTTTGCGCAAGTACCGTGAAAAATCGTTACTGCCGCAAATACTCGCTCCGCGGAAACTATACGTATCGTCGAGACTCCGTTCCGTTTTCGCGGATGGCGCGCTGGAAGTGTATTCTCCCGCCTCCCACGGTCTCCAGAGATCGTATTACTGTAACCGCGGCCTTGTGCAGCCATTAAGGTACTCCATATCTCTGCGCAAACTGCAATCTGACTACCCGCGTCGTCGCACTCGTGCGATCTGATGTTTACGCGGCGAACTTTCAGGACGCGGTTTTGTCCGGCGGTGATATCGGAATCCGTCGCATTGACATAGTGCCTATTAAAAGCTACCCGTCTCGCTCGCATCTGGACTCTGGTGGTGGCCAGCCGGATGTGACACCGCGTCACCGATTATCCACGGTGGCGACGGCGACTCTCAGGGGACGCGCATTATTGCACATATGCGACGCCGCCGAGTCGGATCAAGTAATTTGCAAACTTTCCTAATACGAGCTACGTGTCACGTTTCCCCCCGCCGCCCGTTGCCGTTTTATCTGCGCGGATATATCGCGACCAATAATAAACTTCGCGCGTTTCCGAGGGCGCATCGCGCGTTGGCTCGCACCGATTTTATGTGCCGCTGCGAGTCTGGAATAACTAGAAACATTCCGAGAGACTCTAACGAGGCAATTTTGGCGGCTGGTACATTCCAAAAAGCTCGAAACTCCGCGCGGGCGTAGAGTAAAATTGGCTGCAGTACGGTACTATAATTATCCTTCTTCTCGTTGAGAAGCAATTTCAGAAGATGAAAAGATCTTTAAAAAGTGGATGTTATATTCCACGTTTTCTGGCGCGCGTTTACTATAATAATGTTTAAATTGAATTATCAGTTCGGCACGTTTAAGCCGTTTTGTGTTTCTTTAATACCGCGAGGAATACACGCGTACGCGACTATAAATATGGCTTTATTTAATTTATGAAAATGTTAAATTGCGGAGAATTTACGAAGTCACGCGCGGAATGCGACGGACCTGGGTTGGAAACTGGTTGGAAATGAAACGGGGGAAAGTATCTCGGACCGCAAAGGGCTATCCGTTTATCGCATTCCTGCTCCTACGTTCCTGCGCGGCAAATGGATTTTCAAATAACTTCTAGCATTCTGGAAACGAGGATAAACGCGACGCCCGCGTCCGAAGTGCATCCGATCGCGCAGCAACGGTGCGACGTCCGAGGGACGAAAGTACTCTCTCCACGCGAGAGATATTCGATGGAATAATATCCCCACGAGCCCTACCCGGGTAGTTTCCCCGCGGGATTACCGCCGTTCAATGAATTCAGGAACCATCTGCGAAATACGCCCGATAGAATATGTTCGCGTATACATAATCGTGGTTACTGTTCGTCGATGGTTACTCCGCGGGACCGTGCGATTGTAACCCGATTATCGTCCGTCCGAATCCGACAATTTCAATTGAATGGGAATGGGATTAATTAAAAAATAAATACTCTTCGTAGTGATCAAGATTTCACAATGACTCTCGGTTGAGAGGGATTAGCTATTGCCAGAGAAAGAATTATTACAAGAAAAACCAGGGAAAATAATTTAAATATTTGTATACGTAACTTTTATAAAATAAAACACGCACAGCACATATACATATCGTGTAAGTTTAAATGGAATTATTAATGTTAAGAAGATTAAATAATTTGTCATATTGACGTATTAATAGTCAGTAATATGACTTCAAATGTAAATTTTATTTTAAATATATCAAGGGATTTAACGTTAATAATTGAAAAGACGAATAATGGCGTTATTAGCCGTCGAAGGAATTATCCCTTCCGAAATACCCCTTTCGCTCGACATACAGTAGCCCGTATCGTTAACATCGACGAATCGGTGCATGTACTGACGATCGAGCACTATACGATCATTAACGTCGATTAACGCGTAACTTGCTGTTACTCACGTGCATGCAAAGCATTGAGCGCGCGCGCTCGCGCGCGCGTGTGGTAACCGTTTTAACGTCGAGAGAGCCGCAATTACCCGGCTGAAATCACGGAATAGAAGCGGGGGCTGCGTTCGAGCGGATAAGGATCGATTCGGGTCGATTGAACTGTAGAGAGTGTGCACTGTGGGCCGAGTGGCAGTGATACGAGTCCGTGTGTGGTCCGGCCGTTACATTGCGAGTCCCGCTAGTCGTGCTCGAGGGTGTCGCGAACGGTCGTAGAACCCCTCGGGCCACAAACGACGTCATTAACGTGATCCGAGATCGTTACGCGGCCGAAACGTTTTCATGATTCGCAAATATAACTTCCCGGAAACGCTTGTAATTTCGCCGTGCGCGCGAGTGAACGCGCGAATTATCGTACGATTAGCGAAATCAATTTCGGCACATCAGTTATGTGGTTGCGCTTTATTACCGTATATATATAGCGCGGTAGAGATCTGTCGCGCATAGATAAGCGTAAGTTTATTACGAGTTTGTCCCGACTTTCCCGGGTTTCCGTCGATAAGCCTCTCTAAGCGTTATACGAAGTCGAGTTTTTTCTTCTAAGGTAAGGAGAGTTATTCTAGTTATTATAAGCATGTGGAGGTATAGAAAAAGTCTGTGTCCCTTGTGTTTTATAAATAAAACACCGGCAGCATGCTTATTTTTCTTTAAAAATATTATATTACATTTTTATAACAGAAATACATATTTATAATCTCTATTATTAGATACATTATTAAATTTAGATTTATGTGAAATTCTAATCTCCGCCAAGATAAATAATTTCAACCGTTACCCAGTTTTAGTTGAGAATTTTATTACGCAAATCTGCTTACGTACTGAAAGGCTAAAGCGGAAAAGCTCCGTATCCTTATTATCTTACAGAAAACAGGTCGAATTTAAATGGAGGCCACGGGACGGCGCACGTTATCCCTTATTTCATGAAAAAGTCGCATTGTGCCGATCTTCCGTTAAAGAGCCGGATCTGAATATAAAATAAACCTTCCTCAGCTGGCACTTTTGAAATAATAGAACATTGTCAAGGCTAACAGTGAATTTAATGTTTCATGTAATTTTCATGCTGTAATTTTCATTTCATTGGAACCTTCATCCGACATCCTGATTTCTGTCTGTATATACCCATCGGGAATAAATTCGGAGATAAATTCGGAAATGAGCGTCCCGAAATAAATCGCCCGATATTAATCGGTTAAATATTAATCGAATAATCGTACGGCTTCGACACGTGTATTCCGGCTATACGCGGCGGGTAAACGTTTACGCGTATGGGCTTTACGGGTCGTTAAAGCCTCCAACTTTAAGCAGCGCGCGCGAGGTCGGCGAATCGTAACCTTGACACGTTACAGTTAGATTACCGTGGCAGTTGTGGCGTGTCGCAGTTGTAACTTAACTCCGTCCGGGGCTGCAAACGCGCCGTAAGCGGAAGCGAACGCGAGCGCGAATCGTTTATTCGCGGCTATAGCCCAAGTTAAATTAGTTTTGTCGTCGAGAAATTAATCTCGGGCGATACGAGCCCCGCGTAGTAGCCCCTAACATTATCACCAGTTAAATAATTCCGCTTTCATCTCTCGCACGCACACATCGCTCGTCCGCGTGCTCGTTGCGCAATTCACACGGACACGCGAGGAGGCTCGAAAAGTGAGTATTACGTTCGCGCGCATGGGGGGAGGGGGAGTTTCAGAAACAAGAAGAAAACTGCCTACCGGGAAAAAGTTTTCATATCAAGTTCGGTAAGACACGTCACACGTTATAATCTCGTTTGCAATCTCGTTATATATGTCTACCATTTATATCCACAGTTTATACCTCTGCTAACGTATCTGTCCTTAGAATGTAAATTTAATGCAGAATGTCAAATTAATTCTAAATTACATTTTTCAATAAACTCTTATTATCGTCGCGCACCCTAATTCCGCAAATCCGATCAGTTCTCGGATTCTATTTCCGTATTTTGCAGGTACAACGGAACGCAAAATGAAAAGGCCCATCAGAGATCGAATATCGAGAATAAACAAACGAATTAACTTTCCTCTCGATTGAACTCGCTGACCCGCCGCCGCCACTTGTGCGGTTACAAAGGAAAATGCAATTCCCGGAGTGACACCCTTTGACCGACTTTTTCGCCCCCTCGTTCGCCCTCTTTCTCTCCCGCGACCGTTCCTTCGCCACCCTAACTCTATTTCGGCCTCGTTTCGCAATTTGACTCAGTCTTCTTCGATAAATTACAGGCTTTGTCCTCCTCTACGTCATTAATGTACCAAACTTTCTATTGGAATTTACTTCTTAACTTTTAAACCCATATATTTTCGATCGAAATTTCAACGTGCATTATTCAACATTGTGTGAAAGAGAACTGACGATCGATAAACCTTTCACTCCTCCGAAATTATTCGAAGTTAATTTTATTACACGGTTGAGTTGTAAAACTCGTGAGACTTTTGGGGGAGCTTGAAGTGGAAATCAACTGGAAATTATCCGTCGCCGCAGGACGTAATATTTTTTTGATAAATAAAATTTTACAGTGAATACGTTACATAAAATTTATTTAACGTCGCATATAACGAATCCGCGCATCTTCTATTGTTTCAATATATTCTCTATTTGCAAAGTACATACGTATCGACGTTGTAATGACATTGATCGTTTCGAACGCCCGAGGGGATGGATGCAAGTGCACCCCTTCTTCCCCCCTCTCTCTCTCAGATACGCTCTCAAATTAATACTATGATAATCTCGGGGAATACCAGTGAGAGACAAAGCATCGCGTGGCTGGGTAGCTGCAGGCTGCTCTGCCAGCTTTCTGACTCTGTTGCACCAGGTCGCACCACGAGGCACCGGGAGCAACAGGCGATCGTCAACGACCTCGTCTTTCACAACCTCAAGAGTACAAAGGCAGAAGCGGTACATCGATCATGCGGTACTTCGAATTGTATGCGTCCACCGTTGCTCGCACAATGCAGTCTAATGTGCCACTACTAGTGGAATCAGAGAGATATGTATATGAACGATCGAGTACAGAATATCGACAAACGATCCAATTCTTTTGTTAAGTAAAGATATACATCACATACCCCTCGGTGATCGGGATGGAAAAAACATCCCCCGGATAGTCGGAAGGTGCAGTTTCGAAAATATTATCCCTGGCTGGGATAATATTTTTCGCAATAAATTCTTTGCAGTGCAATGCTTTAAGATGTTTACTAGCATTATTATTATTAAATTGACGATCAATTTAATTTGGGTAATTGCTGTTCCAGCTTTGGTTTATGAAATCGCGTTGCAAGTGCGACAATAATCTCGGCGCGCAGTTTATAGAACCGTAAATGTACTTAAAATTTACATAGAAATATTATTAGCTATCAAGATCCAGCCTCGACCGTGTTTGGCGGTTGTTTACTTATTTGTGTTATTCATTACGTAGCGGTCCAGTTTAATTTAATATCCGAAACTTGAGCTTAACTTGCGAGTGAAAATTTACATCGTGGGTAAGCTATCAAATTTCAGCAACAAGAAAAAGAAATATTAAGAAGCAAGAAAATTACCGTAGTAAATTATCTCTAACTGCTATGTGAATCACTTTATAACATGTTTTCATATTGCATGTACCCCGAGTATTATATCAAAGTCTTATAGACTAAAGCTCGGTTAAACTTTGCGTGTATTGTAGGTGCTATTCGACTATACACTCGCCGTGTATATAGATCTACAGTGTATAACGCGCTATCCACGCGGGGATTGGGACCAATAAATATTCAATGAATTCAGATTTTCGATATTACGGATACAGGAAAATGATCTCGATATATTTACTCGTGCGAACAAAAACACGTTGATCGGCGCAAGGTATATATGTATACATTTTGGTGACGCTTTTTTTTCGCCCGTATCTGCGGCGCGACGGAAATTAAACTCAAACCGGAATTACATCGGTTTGAATTCGCACGCGTGTTCGTTGTATCCTCCGGAACAAAAAATTCAACGAATTATCTCGTGCTTTTTGCACAACGCCGCGCGTGCATTGATCGGCATAAGAGCCTTAACGCCAGTCGCATAGATGGTCATTTTTCCAACGTGCTACGTGTTGACATGTATTGTACCTCGCACGTAATAGCCGTCAAAACGATAATAAAGCAACGATGAAGTAAAATAAAAAAAAACAGTCATTGGGGAAAATAGATAGCGATGATTCATAATTAATGAGACTCGCGTTTGCAAATATTATATCTTACGATGTCGAAGAAATAGTTAGAATATGGCAGTCCTTAGTGCTATAATATATTTTACTTGTCACTTTTATCACTTATATGTCAGTTTTATGTGTCACTTTTTTTTTATCAACGCAGCGATATGTCAAAAAAGTCAATGTCGTTTCAGCTGTCGTTGTAGTTTTCTCGGCGAGTCTTTACCGCGAAGCAATCACGATACACGTGCAAGTGTTCGAGTCGACGTTTCCAAGAAAATACCCTCAGCAAAAATATGAAAGCATTTGTAGGGCCTAATGTACGTTATAGACCCGCCGGACGATCCGTTCACACATCCGATGCCTTAATAGTCCCCCTCGAAATCTACAGGTCGCCTGTTGCTCCCGGTCGGCCGTCATCGGATAGAGAGAGAGAGAGAGAAAGAGAGAGACCGACCTGGATTCCCGGCAAATAACTCACTTTTTTCTCTCCCCTCCTGCCGCCCCTTTCTGCCCCAACGATTGATCTGGCCACGCATTTATCCCCGACCATATATACATCGGCCTCGGCCGTCCGTTTACATTCGGCCGTTTCTTCGTGCCTGCCGCACGTCCCTGCCGCACTTCCGCGACGATCAATACTCACCTGCACACGCCGTGCACGCCGCTGGCTGCCAGCTGGAGGAGATAAAGGCGTGGGTGCCTGCCGCTGTTTCGCACAGCTCTGTGTCGGCTGGAATACCGGAATAAGTTTCGCACGCCGCGGCGACGAGACCCCGCGCGCGCGTCAGTCCCGACGGCCGCAGATCAAATTTCCATCTACGTGACAGAACAGCCACCGGCGAATCGTGACCGCCTGAAACTACATGATTATGTGGGCACGGTCGCGGGATTTAATCGAGACGCCGCCGCGCTGCCGTGCTGACGCAGCGATATTTCTCACAACGACATTAATGTCGCGACTCCTTTCACAATAGCCGTAAACGTAACGTCTCGTATCGGATAGGCTGCAATTAATCGTATACGCCTTTAATGGCTTTACATGATCGCGATCATCGGTCTAATGTCGGAAAATGTATCGCTGCTGTATTTATTCTCTCGTATAACGCGAGTTACTTGTATCTTTTTTTGTCGTAAAGCGCTTTCAGCGTGTTAGTTCAGACGAGGATTTATGATAGTAATCTCCTTTTTCAAGTTGAAATCCAAAGTGCATCACTCTAATTCATATGACTGCGATATATCACGCGCGGCGGATGAGATAAATACTATCATGAGCGGCAGAGCTTTAGCGAAATTTTTCACCTTCCTTATTCGACTGCGCTTTTCACGCTTGCAACGTACGTTACTTACTGCCAACGCGCGGAGCACGCGGAGCCGGTGTTCGAAAGCGAAATAGAGAACGTTCGCGCGCGTAACCGTATTGTTCTCCTCAAATAGACTGAATCGTAATTATGTAAATATACCACGGATTGTCTATTCCCGCGCAGTCCTCGATAATCGATCGTTTAAGCGATGCACCGATTACACGCAATTATCCATTCGTGCTTGACGCTTTAGCTACTTGCCGGGTACAAATTGAATAGAATTTCCCCGCGCGTTTATTGTCGAGAGTTTATTTCTTCCTGAGCAGGAAGAACTTTTTTCCCTGGAATAAACAAACATCGTACCTCGAGGGCTCTTTATGCAAAGGAGGAAAACGTAGGGGCAAAGAAAAAAAATTGCTCCACGGCGTTTTTTCGTCCGGAAAATATAGGAGCGCGACCCAGCTATACGTATGCGATGTGTCACGGGTATATAAAACATCTTATCCTTCGTGCCCCGGCTGCTCGAGACGTGTCGTGTGTTATAATAGCGATTTATCATAAAGTTTGAAAATGGCACGCAACGACCGTCCACCGCAAATTATGGACAACGTCACGCACTGCATGACACTTCCGCTGTCGCGGAATGAAATGGACGTATCTTATACATATAAATTACCGGGTCTTCGAAGTGTGAAACGTGGATTTTTCTCCGTCTCGGGTCTTCTTGTTTTCATGAGGAGAGACGTGATTTCGCAGACGCAAGATTCCAAGGTCTAAAAAAATCCGCGTGAATAAAATGGAACGAAGGGACATTTATAAAATATTACGCGAACGTAAAAATCGAGTTGTCATACATATATCGTCGCTTGAAAAAATTTAAAGCCGATATTTTCAAGTAATACAATATTTATACTCGTGATATTTATATTAATGCAACACTCGGGGCAGCTAATAATTTAGTAAAAAAATAAACTACCGGGTAAATTTGAATGGTAAAAGAAAGCCATTTTAAAAATACGTAGAAATCTCAAGCGATTTTTTAGGTTGCTCCTGACTCATCGATCATTTTACTGAATCAGCAACACGGGAGATGGAAAATGTTTGTAAACCAGATACGTGCGACGCTCATGCATGCTGAATTAAACGCATAATGAAATTATGCTAAAATTTTACAGAACGTAAGTCAATTCGTGAGCGAATTTGTGCGCATACGATTCTTCAAACCGCTCTTCGAGCGATTCTTTTCCTTTGTGATATTTTAATGCAAATACTGTTTTTTAGAAGTGTCCTGAAACGTGTGGAAAAAAAAATAGTAATAAAATTTTCAACTTGCACATTTCTCAAGATAACGAGTTTAATGGCAATAATTTTAGCGAGTGTTAAAAAGTTGTTCGCATTCTATTCATGTTCATTTATTTGTGCACCAGGCGCGAACTTAGTTCCGTCGCGAGGAGTTACGTCGCGAATGAACTTGGCAAACTTTACGGTAGTTTCATTTCCGATCCCGCCGGCGTATACAAGTGCGTATTAAAAGCGGAGATGTGTGTTACGTATGTTGGAACTTTTAGTTTGCAAAAAGTTGTGCAAACTAAATCCGACGTGCGTAATGACCATAATCGCGCGTGGATCAATGGCGCATTTAGGTTCTTCCTTTCCGCCTCTCTCTCTCTCTCTCTCTCTCTTTCTCTCTCACCTTTCTCTTTCTATCTCTCGCCTTGCACGAGCTTTTTTCTATTAATATCCAGACGCTAGAGATAGTGTTTGCTATCGTAGGCCGCGGATATCGCGTCGCCGTTATTAATAGCATTTCCGTTATGCACACGAATGATAAAGTAAAGGTCGACCGCGTGCGCGCGGAGAGGAATGGCAAAAGCCGCGCGAGGCGCAGCGATACGGTTGCAAATTTATGTAATTTTACGAAGTGTGTATCTTCCGGCGCGCGCGATCGTTAAAAGTGGCACAACGCGGCGCCGTGCAACACGTGTCATCCCCCGTATATCTGATAATAAAGTTAATACCTCGGAACGCATTAGCTGAATTTAACGTGTTACACATATCTCGTGGAGTACCTCCTATTTTTCGTTGCGTAACGCTTTCCTCATAATTCTTTCGCGATTCAGGAAGCACGCACTCACGTGTGCTCACAATTTACCTCTCCAAATATACATATTATTTCAGCAGTTAAAAGCGTTACGTAACCTTTTGCCGGATAATTTAACCTCAGATGTAGGCGGATTGGATTTTATAATTGAATTTCGAGGAAAAACCTCGATTTGATGATTGCTACGTGTGTTTCTCAGGACGAAGTAATCGGACAGATATTGCCGTGTGTGAGCAAATATTTGACAAGTATGTCCGATCGCGCGCGTACGCGCGCGCTGGAAAGCCGTAACCGCGTGCCTCTAGGCACATTTACAGAATAAGTACTTAGCGGTAATGAAGGATTTACGTTCGACTCGCGCGCGCCCCAAAGGGTTGGATCCGGGATATGGTTGGGAAGCAATTTAATCGGCAGCCGCGCGGTGGAGTCTCTTTGCTAAGAAAATATTTTGGAAAGCGGAATGTGCATAACCACACAAAAAAGAGAAGTATGCCGCGGGTGGAATTTTTGTAAAAAAAACTAGGTTGCGAGCGTCTAACGATGCTCGCGATATTGAATATTTTTGATGGAGATACCGCGATATCTTTGATACCACACGGCTGATAGTCGAAAGATAATTTCGAATGGAAAATACATCCGCGCGCTTCGTGAAACGCTAAAGAGAAATTATTATGAATAATAATTACGTAATATGCTCGATATATGTGTTATACTTTCAGAACATGTTTATTTATTATGTGTTACATAATAGCTTTGAAATATGATTACATAATTACAATATTTTATTTTAAAATAAACACGTGTACAGGAACAAATTTAAAGTAACATTCAATCGTAAGGTATAGCAATGAAAAATTCTTTCTTCATTTGAAAAAAATTCATCTATTCACTTTTTATGCATCACGGTTCAAATTACTGAAATATTCACGTTTTTGAATATTAAAAATTCGCAACGGAATAATGGCTTCTGCTGGCCACTTTTTTTTCCTCCGGTAGAATTCAGCCTGATCGAACTTTAATAGCGCGTATCACGGCGATTTTTGTTCGTAAACCGATAGAGAGCGTCACGTTATCTTCCGGTCTTTCGGTTTTGATGCATTTCGATCCCCTCTTGACGTGGAGGATTGCCGATTTCGGTCGACCTATTTTTCACGGAATACATACGGGGGGAAAGTACAAAGGGGCGAAAGGGGGGGCGTTCCTTCACAAAGAGTATTTCATATTCTGAGGGAAACGTGGAGAACTTCCTGTATATGCATATGCGCCGATGCTTATGTAAATATTAAATTGCAGATACGGAGCACTAAGAGAGGGCCGTGTTTGCGCGTATAAACAGCGCCATTCAAGTATTACACGAGGAATCGATCGTCACAAAAGTGACGTCTCGCGAAGCCTTCGTATTCTATCGATACAACCCCCTTTCCCCCCTGATAAATCGATACACACACATTGCACGGTGTGCAAGGGAAACTTCGACGCCGATGCGTTTTGCATTGCAGATAATGTGCATCGTACATCTGCGTTCCCGTATGTGTGTGTGTGTGTGTGCGTGTGTTTACTCGTGTGTTTGAATTGAGGGATAAAATGGTGAAATATTCGAACATACGCTTCGCTGAACGATGATGTATCCGAACGCACGCGTCCGGCGATGATTTATGACTTATTAAATCGTTGGAAAATCAACGACGCGCGCGCGGCGCTTAAACAGTTTGCGTAAGTCATTACAACGTTCCGCGTCCCGTATAATTACCGCGATATAAAATAAATGACATTCATCTATACGGCGCGATTAATTGTAATTGATGGCTTCGAAATTCTGATTATCCGCGGGTTCTTCCTCCTCTCCTTTTTCTTTTTCAACGTCGGATCAAATTACACAAATGGAAATTAATGCATTATGCTCGCGTTGCGCGTTCTGGGCTATTCGCATTATATTACGATATCATCCCCATTCAAGCATCCCCGCTCGAACAATGTTGAGTCTTTTCCGAAGTATAATCAATATCAGTTTCCGTCCAGGCTAATGGCGATTGAAAATCTCGGTGGGATCACTGGCGTTGCAATTTATTTCGTGTTTGCCTCGCTTGCTCCTCGCCTGGTTCTCTTCACGTTGGAACGCTAACGGAATAAGTTGCTACTCTACGTCTGCTCTTTGTGTTTCTTTTTTTAACGGCAATCTCCAGCTTCAAGATTTTCCGCCGATATTGATTTCTTTTGAAGAAAATCTTTATTGATTTTCACTTTCGCACCGGCTTCGCGCATTTTTCTCTCGCTCTCTGCCCCTGTCTCTCTTTCTCTTCCTCTGTTTGCCAATTGAAAGTCGGTCATCTCACTGTTACCTTTTGACCCATCGTCCACTATTTTTATACGATTTATCAATTCAAAACGACTGCAATGTGGGCGATATTTAAAAAAAAACTGTACACACGCGATACGACCGATTTGTCTTTTCTTACTTTTTGTCGTCTTACTGCAAAGTGTTTATTTCTCCAAAAATTTCTTTTGTCGTAAATATCACAGGTCAGTTTTACATTACATAAATCGACTTTTCATATTCTTCGTGCTGCACTCTGCTCGGTCGTCTCTTCTTTAAATCAAATTCACGTTACCCAGTTTCTTATCCCGTTTAATGATGCGCAACCAAGTGGCTGGGCGAGGCAACGGGAGAGACGCCGGCACATAAATTTCTAACGCTACTGAATTTGTGAGCCAGCCAGAATTCGTTAGCTCTCCGCCCTCGCGGCTGTCTTTAATGATGCACGCGGAGAGATGCCCCGATTTCCGTAGATCTCTATACTGAAAAGCGAAACGGAATTTAAAGGCCGACGACGTTATTTGAATTTCATGCTGTCCGATCGGAACACGTGCGACATTTGTGCGAGGCTCCCGGCGGCGCGGGAGCGTGTAAAGAAAAATCTTGGTTCTCCATATTTTTCACACGGTGTATTTCATATTTTTACACGAGCCATATTTCTCTCTCCTGCCCTCCACTTTGGGATAATAAAAACGGCGGAACAACATTTTCATCGGCGGTGAAGAGGCGATTGCTCTTTTCGGACGACGCGCGGAAGTCTCGCCAGATTTTCAGACGCGACATTTTTCGAGCTGACAGCTCGAAGGCAGATACACGAATCAGTTTGAAAATAGAGAAACGGGATTACGCTTTATCTCTGCATCCAAGACTGACAGAATCCGAGCGGAGTATCAGTCGGACCGGAGGGGGGAGGAGAAACTGAGAATCGAGAGAAACGAGGCATTCGTTGCCCGCGATTCCCCGACGATATCGACTTCGAGCCGGGAAGTTTCCTCCCCGCGCTCGCTTTGCTGATCTTTCTCTTTTATCGAAGAAGCGACGACGATGAGAGACTCCGCGCACTGCTCTCCCTCTCCGCTACGTACAACCTCATAAATCCCGACAAACATCTCCCATTATCAAAAGACGCGAGCTAGCGTCTCCCGAGTGCCGAGTATATTGCATATATAGGATATCCGTGAAAGACGCGCCACCGTGTATTTTTAGCACGCTGCGATGACATCTTGAAAAATGATTGCAGTACCTATATTCCTTAACGACCTATACACCTTTGCGCCGGAGAGAGAATCAGCGATAGCTGACCGATATATGCGAAACAATACGTGGATCTTCCGGAGAACAATGGATTTCACGGATACAACAATGGCTGCATAAGATGAATGCACTTAACGGGAAAATATCCTGGGAACAAAGGATAAAGTCGAGATTCCGGAATACTTTTGGGCCAGCAGATCGTGTAATGTAATACTTAACAATCGAGAGCGTCTGAAATACGTCGCGGGGTTCGAGATTCAAGTTTGTCCGAAATGTTTGAATATTCGAACTGCTTTTTAATCCCGCTTACACGCGAGATTTATTCAAATATTCATAGCTTCCCGATGGTGGCGGATGTGCAGCTTCTCGCGACGCGACACGTCGAAACGCTTCAAATTTTCGCTCTCCTTCGCTCGGATCTCTATCTCCGAGGGAGGGGGAGGGGGAAGGAGGAGGGACGTCAGAAGTTATTCGGCGACAATTTTACGTGGCCCGAGAAAGCACGGTTTGTCCGAGGGAGCACGATTTTCCTCAAGCGGTCGATCAAGCGCCGCGCGCGAAAGTAGTTCGTTACATAGTTCGGATTCTTGTAAATTATACGGGCCACCCGCAACCCGCGTTTCTGCGGGGCTGCCAATTAACGGCGATTGATAGCGCGATCCCGAAGTCGACAGTATTATAATTAATTACTTTCTAACGACTGTTATCCGCGAAAGTTAAGATAAAAGAGAATAGAAAACTATATTTTATAAATTTTGTAATTTTATTGCAAGGCTTTTGTACAACAGTTATTATTATAAGGATTCTAAAAAACAAACAAGTAATTATACACGTGACTAAATATCCGTTAAAATAAATTAGCGGGATTTAACTGCACGCTGCTTGAAGGTACTCGTTAACATTAATCGGACTTGCCTTGCAGTAAATTATCGTTAAACGCGAGAGCGACGATCACGCAAAAAGATGGCACTTTGAATCTATAAATTTTCCGTAATTCCGAGTCCCGCGGCCCATTTGCATATGGAACGAGCGCTACATAGGTTCCATTTTGTAGCAGCTCGTGAATAATCGTCAGTACGCGCGCGGCCAAATTTCATCGCGCTTTTCCGCGCGCGACGTAAAATTTTGCCGATCGAAATTACGCTTTTACGGCCTATTGTGGATGAAAGAGATCGTTCGTCGCGATCTTAATTTGAATCGCGTCGATTACCCGACGACGGGAGTCCTCGACGACGCACGCGACGACGGCGGCGGCTATAAACGGACAAATTGACGTCGTTTAACACGATCAACAATGGACTTATCCGGCCGGCTGCGAATCCATTTATCTTTCTGAAAGCGACGAGCCACGGGGATTCAATCTCCGGCCTCGTGATTGCAAATGATTTTTTTTTTTTCGCTAATTCTCTGCTTGCCCGGAAGCCGAGGCTAAATGAATTCGCTCTCACCTCTCCTGCTTCTTGCAGCGCTAATAAATCGTGAAACTCAATCTAAAACTATGAGCTCTTTTATAAAACTCTTTCGTCTCTTTTTCGCGATTTTCACGCACGGATATTACATTTATATAGGTTTAATTGTGTAGAGATCTCGCGACAGATTTTATATATTTCATTTATTTTACACACATACACTGTAGATACAATTTTATGGATTTCACAAATACCTTGATATTTTCTTTTAACCGTAGTGTCACGCGAAGTGTATAGAAGTTATGACGTCGCATTCATCAATCACGGCTAATGGTCGCTTCGGTTGCGTTATCCGTAGGCGTTATTCCCGCGATCGTTTGAGCTATAGATAGAAAAGCCGGGGGACCCCGAGCGACCCCGATCATTTTTACGTTTCCACTGCGCGGACTGTCAAACGGGCAGCACGCGACGAGTGCGCGCAAATACCTTTTAATTACTCTCCGTCTCTCAATATGAAAAATCAAACAGCGATTAAAATACATAAAAGAGGATTCAATTAGCGCCCAATGGTGTTTCTACGATTCGCTCGTTGTCAATTGACGATGAGTAAATAAAAACTGTGCTTCCGCGCTTTTAGTTAAGGTTTAACATTTCAATGACAATGGAGCAATTATCGCTCGTAAAATGCTGTCCTTGCTCAATATTTGAGCTTATTAAAAATCAACGCTCAGTGTCCGGAAGCTGAGAACAGCGCGAGAATAGCGACTACGTCTGACTACATCGTATCATTTTCTACTTATTTTACCTATTGATCTACTTAATCGATTCCATCTGACATGATTTTATTTAAATACTTGAAAAGCTTCTCATCTTCCTCTTTGCGTGATAACTTCGGCGAAGGTTTTCTAACGGAAGTTCCGGGAATTCACTGATTTTCTATGTAATACGATGTCGATTACGGCCTTTAATTGAGTTGTCGGGTGGAACAGTGATAAAGATTTCAGATTAACGCGGTTTAATCTCATCACTCCACTCGCTTTACCGTGACTCTCCCTGTAACCCGCAGAACTCTATCTCCCTTCTCTCTTCTCGTCCTATCGAAGTTCCAGAGCACGCGCTTGCGGGCAGGGACCGGGGCGCATCTTCAAAAATCGATTTAGCCGCCGCGAAAGTCTTCTATCTTCCGCGTGGCAGTCGTAGATAAGAATAAAAGGTAATGTTTCGGAAAGCTCTCGCGTAAAAGCCGCGGATGAATTATTCTAACGCGAAACACAACCGAGGGACTTGGGTCCGAACTATTGTTTCTGTTTTTCGCGTTCCATTTAATCGTATCTCGGCGCGACCGCGATAACGACTGTTGTGCGGAATTGTACTGTGCTACAGACGGTACAAACTGAAAGCCTGAAAATATTAATGTCAACCGCATTACGTTATTTTATTATCATTTTAATCACGCGTTTGCTCAATATGTTGTTTTGTTAACATTTCATTCAGACTCTGTGATTTTTCGACCGCACGATAAACAATCATAATCCATTGTTACATTCTGTAAAAATATCAGCTTTAAAAATATAATAGCAATCCCTCCATTTATTCTCTTTTTATTTCGTTCCTGCCGTATAATCGAGCTCGTGTCTAGAGTGTTCCAAAAACATATATGAAAGAGAAAACTTGTTACACATATCTTACAATATCCAACTGTATCTGGCTGGCAGCCGTAATTCATGCGGCGGTAACGGAACCCAATGGCAAAAATAGTTTTGACCGCACGCATTTCGATATCTTGACAATGAAATACGGCTGATGTAGAAGTGGCGCGACATAGGAACTCTTAGGTTAAATAAATCGGTATAAAAAGAAGTGACGACAAAAAGTCTTAGTATAATATAAGACATACTTTTATAAATATAAGACCGTGGCCGAGATAATATTTTTTTGCGATAAATTTCTCTAAATTGACGATCAATTTAATTTGTGATATTATTTTTCCAGCTTCAGTTTATGATTGTTATTTGTGTTATTCACTATAGCAGTCTAGTTTAATTTATTGATTGTAATATAAAATTTTCATAATTGAAGTTGAGATCTGTGGCGGATACAAGGGTGGGGGGGGAGGAGCGGAGAAGGCGATCGCTCCCCCCAGAGCTCTTTAAACAAATTTCGTATATTGGAAAAAGTCGGTTTTAAATAAATTGAAAAAAAAATTATCAGAGATTATTTGAAACTAAATAATGTTCACTCAGTTTTTTTAAGTAATAAAAAATATTAAAAATAACTTAACGGTTGCCCACGTCGCGATTAACTATGCGTTGCAATTGGCCACGTTGCGATTGCTCATGCGTTACAATTGCCCACGCGCTGAAATTGGCCACATTGTGATTGACTACGCGTTGCAATTGACCACGTCGCGATTGCCTCTCCAAACAAATTTCGTATATTGGAAAAAGTCGGTTTTAAATGAATTGAGAAAAAAAATTATCAAAAATTATTTGAGACTAATAATGTTCACTCAATTTTTTTTAATAATAAAAAAATATTAAAAATAACATTAACGACAATAATAACCGCCTCCCCCCCCAAAACAACTCTCTGGATTCGCCACTGATTGAGATTCCATTTATACAGTTCTTAAATCAATAGAAAATATTATAGTTAAATCTTTGTATATCCTAATATCAATTTTGCATGTAAAATACGCTCAATGCTGCATCCATAAAAATTCGAAATGGCCGAATGAGACAATTCTACTTAACTTTCGAAGACAATTTCAAGAATTTGCCAATGTTATTTTTAAGAAGACATAATTTATTTTTGTCTCAAAAGATTAAAGTAATATACGTTTATTGTTCTTTCCGGACACACGATTAAATTCCATATGAACGAGTTAACAAGAAACTTGGAATCTGAGTTTAGGATACACGCTGTGCGAGGGAAGGCGCGCACATTCCCGGCGAGTTAAAGTTGAAGAGATGGTTTTAACCGCATTCGCGGAAATGAAGCCGGGAGGAGGTCTCTTCTTCTTCGCGAAATGATTCCCCGTTGCCGCGCTCGTTGAGAGAGAGAGAGAGAGGAAGTGAAAGAAAAATCAGTTGATTAAATCCGACTTGGAGAACATCGGTCAGTCTAAGCGGCCGCACACACGTGTCGGTGCTTAAAACAAAAACCCGGCCGGGGTGTTAATAGGGATTTATTGTACGCCGTTGGATTTTAGCGCGTGAATTGACGGGATGAGTGGAAAGTGGGAAACCCTTTTGAGAAGCGGCCCTCGACTAATTTGTCGACACTCCCGAGCGCGGTTGTTTTAACGAAACTATTGTTGAGCTTCCGGTCGATACGTTTCTCCCTACGGAGGGGGGAGGGAGAAGGGTCGTGTGCATTCGTGCGCGACGAGGGACGGAGTCTAATTTTACACAGGTCGTGTAAGATAAGAGAGACGCGAGAGTATTCTCTGAGGGGAGAGAAAGGAGATAAGGGAGTAAGAAGCATTTGTTTCGAAGTAAAAGTACGAAGGCGAAACTCAGCGAATAAATTCTCCGCTTTTTACGAGGCGATCAGTATTAAATGTCTTCCGTCATCGTCGCCGTCCGACACACGTTCGGCCGCAAGTTCAGCCTCGCGCCGAGATATTAAGTGCTTCCTCTTCACTCGCGTGTTTCTGCAACATTTGTTACGGCACTTGTTACCTGCAGAGAAGCGTCCGCTTTAATTTTCTTAAAGGCAAGCGCTCTGAACAAATGCTTCCGCGTTTATTTACACTTTCAAGCAGCAGCTTCCTGCGATAATAAAAGCAACAGTGGTTGCGCCATTTTGTTCATGCGACTCAGCGTCTGGATCTTTTTTTCCACTCAGCGAGTCCGGACGAATCCCGCGTCAGAGACCGAGACGTTACTGTTTGCACAACGCGTGCGAATTGAAATAACAACGGAGGGATTTCTTGTCAGAAAGCAGAACTATTGTGTCTGCCTTTTTTTTTGTTATTCTTTTCGAGAGCGACTGGAGAAATGTAATTTTGTACGAGCGAAGAGTACACAAATAAGTGTCCCAGATTTCTATCTATATTTTTTGTTAACGATTGTTCGTAAATTCTCTTCTTCTAAGATTTAATTTTTTTATAACCTTCGATTTATATATTATTTTATTTTATTAATTCTCTGAGAATATATAATTTTTTATAATGTTAGAGATTGTCACATTTTCATACTGCGATAATTGGAGCATTTTTATGCGATAAAATTAGCGTAATGGCGCCGGAGTTTTGTTTTACATCGTGCGACCGAATTTAACGTGCCTCAATTTTGTTTGAAAATAATTAGTTCATTACATTAGTTTGGAAATTTGCACTTTCAGCCGCGGCGAGGTCGCAATCGTGGTTTCGCGTATTGCAAATTCTCGCGCGTCCCAACTTATTTTCTTCGCCATCTTGGCAGCTCGACAAAGAGGCCTGCCGAGAACATGTAGATAGCTCAACAGGTAGCTTTTAGAACCTCGCGTCCTCCTCGCCTCTGCCTCTCCAACGTATTTTTCTGCCGTTCTTTCATATTTTACATGCCGCGGCGGCAGGCGGAGCTGTCACGCCTACACGCGTGGATTGCTCCCCGGCGCTGATACCTTCCACGCCGCTTCACCCTTTGACATCGAATTCGATTGAATTTTGGCGAGGTGTACAAACATATGTCCTCACGAGCGCGATAAATGCGTTTAAATAAACTCATTCATTTACACGACATATGCCAGTTTGTTTGCCTGATCGCATAATGATTTTATACAGCTGAATTTTTATAATTTAAACGCTTTGCAGCACATAGACACATTTTCGACGATAACGTTTTGAAGATTGACGATTGTTTTTTGAAAATTTATCTAAATATATTCAAAATTCTTTTAGAAATATATTAATGCAAAAACACATAGAAATACATTAGAGAAACAGAAAGTTGTCAACTTTGACTAAATTAGTTTAGCTCGTTATTATTTCTTTTATTGGAGAATGTATGTATGTAATTAAATTTAATATTGCAAAATTCTCTTCGATTTCTTTTTCTTTAAAAAAAAAAGAACTATATTTTCCAACGAAAGAAATAAAGACAAATTAAATTACTTTAATGAAGTTAACAACTTTTTTTTCAGTGTACCAATAACATATTTTTTCCGCGCGATATGTAGTTATCGCATAAATTTTGAATACTTTTTTCCTTTATTTGTAAATTTGATAAAACTTGGTTTGAACTAGCGTGAAATAGTCAATTACTCTTTTAACAGAAAAGAGATTGAAGAGGTTTTGCAATATTAAATTGTTCCCAAAAAAAAAGAGATAAAAAGAAGTGACCACAGATAATAGAGTGGTGAATGGTGAAGGTTGTTCGTCACTCTATATCACTGTTTCAATTTCAAATTTCGCGATCGAATACGAATAGTAGAAAAAAGCACACGGCTAATTATGATCGCGCGCTCTCATTAACGGGGCGACTACGGTCGCCCGGCATTTCGTACGACGATGCACAATTACACGCGCGATACACCTCTAGCACGAGTAAATAAAGCGTGACTTGACATACACTGGATGGACGTTATATGCAATCAGACACGGTTCGCGGATATAAAAAAAAATAATAAAAAGAACCTCATTCAAAGCATCGTTACAGGCAGTTCGCAATTGTGTTTCTATTCCATCATCAATTTATTATTATATTATATTATACATTTCATTATATCATTGCAGTTAATCTCTATTTCGCGATCAATAAATCTTACAATCAAAGATTTCATTAGAAAAGAAGTGGAAAAATTCAAGATTTTTTGTTGTACTTATAACTAGGTCTGTTTTTTTACCTTCTGAACTTCTCGCATGGTTTATCTTTCCTCTTTATCTTTCCACGTTGAGGAAGAAAAGCGAAGAGATGAAGTGCAAGAAGTTCAGTTAAAAAGAACAGACTTACTGCTGCGGCACAATCCTTCGATTTTTCGTCATGATTTCGTCGTAATTTATTAAGCGTAATTTCCGAACACTTCTTTCGCAGTTCCGGCGAGTTTAGCTTCAAATAGTTACGGTTTCGGAGCTGGAAAATGCTTCGCGAACGAAGGATTCCTCATCGCTCTCCCGTTTTTCCGTTTCATCTAGTGACGAATGATCGCGCGATGCACCAGCGACAGCGTTGCGCTGCACTTTGCCAATAACGGTGTCACCGTTACGCCGCCCGTCCTCGCTGCAGGATCTCGAAATCCTGAATGTCTCGCATTCAGCTTGTCCGCCGCTCGTTTCGACATTACTGGAGCACGTCGCGATTGCTCGTTTTAAAGAGACCGACGCTTTGTCTCCGTCGATGAAGTGCCGGGACTCTTTGCAACACGTTTGGAACGTCATGTGCGACTCGCGTGACAAAAGTTCGTCGTCGCATATCCTCATTCCGTCGAGCTTGTCTCTGCACGACACGTCCGTACGTGAATCGATCACGTACGTCAAGTTGGTCCTCTTGCTTCTGCAGGACACGGCACTGTCCATCGAACTCGAATTCGATTCTACATTAATATCGTTGATTACAGTTTCGAAGCTTTTATTTCGAAATAAGACAAATTTTTTGGAAACATAACGATAAGAAATAAAAGACAAAATTTAAATGTTATTTAATAAAAGAAATAAAATTGCAGTTATTTTATAGAGGAATGCAGAATTCTGCGTGATGATAAGAGATCAGCTTACGCATGAGAAACAGAACGCAAAATCTTTACGGTTTCACGAATAAGCCGATTTTTTTCAAAACATTCAATTCGCTGCATATGTATCACATTTTTGAAACAACAGATTCAATTTTTATCATCTGTGGATCGTTTTTTCAAACAATATTTTTAAATTTTTCGACGATACAGAAAAGCATTGCGGGGGATTTATTGAAGGGGTATCCCCCTTCAAATAAATCCCTCCGCAGACCTAATACCTATCTCGCGTCGTTCGAGAATCTCGTCCTCCAGACAATCGGAGTAGAACGACGACGTTAAAGCGTCGTTGTCCTTGCTGCACGTCGTTCTCCTAATTCCCGAACTTGTTATCGCCTCCTCGTCCCCCACGGATGGTCCTTCGCGTTGCGGAGATAACCTTCGAAGAATACCGTCGTGGCATCGATCCTTGCCGAACGTGACTTCGCGCAGAGCACGATTCAGCTGTTCGATTAGATCTCGGATGTAAGACAGCATTGGGGTGTCACCCTCCTCCTCGCTGATCTTCGCGGCGTTTCGCAGCTCCTCGAGGGCCTCTGCGTGAAGCGGGGCTCATCTTAGGGACGGTCGCATACTATACTTAACTTCCTACATAATTTTATCCGAACACATATCCGTGCACAAACGGCGAGCGAATCTAAAAGTCATCATACGTAAAAAAAAGTTTTAGTCGTAACCATAAAGTCGTAAGCGAATCGATCAATCACAATCAAAATTGCGATCTTTTAGATTTTTTCGAATGTGATTGATGTCGCTTACGATCTGGCGGTTACGACTGAAATTTTTTTACGTGCGATAACGTTTCTTAAATCGTCACGTAATTTCAGCGAAGCGATCAAATATGTATCTAAATGTATAACTGAATTTTAAATAATTCCAGGGTATATACATGTTATACATGTATTTAATTTGATCTCATTCCTAGACTAGCCATTTCGTATTTTTTACCACAATTTTGCCGTATTTTAGTTGTTTACAGATATTTCACCGTGGTCTACATTTTGATATCTTCTCACAAACACAGTGAAATGAAAGTTCCTCGTGATAAAACTAGCGTACACGTCACGGGTAAAAGTGTTATATTTTTCACTCTGCTTCTGTTTTCTTTCCTCCTTTCTTTTTTGCAGCTCAGTCATACAATTCTGATATAACTAGACGTTTCGGATATATTTTTTGCGGAGCAATTCGGATAAAAATGTAAAATTGCGGGAAAACGTGCGTTTATTTTTTCGGTGGAGAACGAAAACGGCCAGAGGCCACAACGCGGATATCATACCCTGGAAAAATTCCAAAGGTTAGAAAAATTAGATTTTTTTTTTTTAAAAACTTCGCTGAAATCCCGATGAAAAAGAAAGATATGTGTTATCTCTGGCTGGAGGACGGCGCGTCACAATTTCGCTCGCGCGTTCGGCTAAGAAAGAATTGGGCCAGGAAGAAGAAGAAAAGGGATGCTCTCGGAAGGATGCTCTTGGAACGACAGTTTGAGAAATAGAGTCATCACCGGCGAAACGACCCAGCATCGCCAGGCACTGCGCCCGCAGCAGGTCGGCGTGGAAGGTCCACTTCTTCGAGCTCGCCTCCTCCGCGCATTCCCGGCACCGCGTCGCCTTGCGCAGCGCCTTGACGTACTTCCCCGTCTCCAAATGGCAGCGTCCAATCTCGTGGTGCACCCAGGCACGCGGCACCGGATGGCCGACGTGGATCGACAGGTTTTCCAGGGCACGCGCGGCCGCTTCCAGATGGCCGAAGCTGAGATGCACCTCGCCCAGAGTCACGAGAGCGTGCGACAGGACGACGGGGTCGTTCGCGCCCTTCGACAGCCGCACCATCATGGCGACGTTGCTGCACGCTCGATCGTGCCGCCCCAAGGCCGCGTGTATCAGAGATAAGTACCGGTACGCCGGTATTCTGTGCCGACGGGGATCGTCCGAGTGGGAAGATAACGCCAGTAGATCCTCGGCGAGTCTCAGAGAAGTCTTCATCTTGCCGGCGTTGAAATTGACTTTCAGGTTCTTCAGCATGGCATTGGCGCGACTATTGACGTGCTTCAGCATCGTTCTGGATCGGATTAGCTTGGAAGTCAAGGATCCGAGAGCGGGGGAGATTTTATACGAGGGCTTCTTGTGGCTATCGAGATATCTGAAGAAGATAGAAAACTCCTTTGATCGAAGCATCGAGACACTTGGCAATATTCAAGTTTTAACTTATCAAGGATAAAGACTTCGATTAAACTAAATTTCTTGAATGCAATTGAATAACGCCATCATCTCGTCGTTTTAAAGTAGAAGAAACTTTGTTTTTCTCAATTTTAATTTTAATTCAAATTTTATTTCAAGATGTAATCGCTGTAATATTTAATCTTGGATGTCAAAAGATTGAAGTAATAAAAAAAAATCGGCTTTAAAAAATTTATAGGGAAATCTTTGAAATTAAGATTGCGATCCGCGCGGTTGGAATATTAATAAAAAATCGGCTTTAAAAAATTTATAGAGGAATCTTTGAAATTAAGATTCGCGCTGTTGGAATATTTATCATCTACGTTAAATATAAGTGAGTTCGATCTGCTCTTACCTGAGAACGTCGGGGATAATTGATAGGTCATTAAAAGACTTCGTGGTATCGCGCGCTTTGAGTGCCACACTCTCGTGACTCGAAGTCACCCTCGAAATCGCGTCGTCTCTCGACGAGCTTTTTTCCGAATTGTTCCACGAGCTTATCGTGGCTGCGGTACGTCGCGCCGCCACACTGTGACTGCTATCGTGCGGACACACGGTAGCTGCTCGATGATACAACACCAGTGCCGACTCGTACTCGCCACTGTACGATTTATGTGGGTGAATTTTGAGGTATTACTTTATTAAGTAATATTAATAATTATTAATTATTCCTATTAATTATTCTTGTCATTTAGGCTTTATTATTAATCCCGCAATGGTATAAACGATTTCATATAAAACGTTTGAATACCTAATGAATTATTAAGCAATTATTACATTATTAATAAGTATTGTTTTATCAAAGTAGAATTTAATAATTTAATATAAATATGTTATACATATATATATATATATATATATATATATATAAGTATATACCATGTAAAATAATCAATTTTATAAAAATATTGTAAGTATTTTGATAAATACTCGATATTTATTTATATATTTATTCAAAAACAAAATTTTCGATAAAAGTATGAATATAATAATGTCTACTGTTACAATTGCAAGGCTACAAGAAAAGCGTCTATCGCTTTATTGACACAGGATTAAGCCGCAGACTGTTTGAGAATTTTTTTTTTAATCGAGGAAAAAGGAAACCTATTTGCAGAATTAAAACGCTCATGGCTATCCGCAAAAACTAAACATCGACCGTTTGTAAAGCGATATTCTCGTCGAATGTTCTTTCAGGGTAACGAGACGTATTGGCAACATTTCCGATATTCCCCATGACCCATTTTTTTCTCAAGTGCGGCCGAAATGCTCATACCTCAGCGACAATTATGATTGGTTACCGTAACGAGCTTTAAATTTTTAATATTCGGTGCAGCGAAGTTATGCGCTGCATTTTATCGATAACAAACTCGCCTTGCTACAACATCCGATAAATTTTCACGCAGTTAACGAAAATATTTACCAATATTTCAGTTCAAAATATCAATATGTTTGAAATATTAAACGCTGCAATTATCAATTTATTAAAATGCGTAGTACTAGCATTGAAAATGCAATCGAGAAACTATTGTGTGTGTGAGGAACAAAATAGAGAAAAATTTTTAACTAACTTTCTCTATTCAGTCTTCAGATAGGATTTATTTCAGACGAAAGACTTTCTTGCCGCACGAAAGAAATTGTTTTCATCGCTTATACACGTCGATCAATCTACATCCGTGTAAAATATTGACACGTTTGACGTAACTAAGTTAATAGGTATACACCGTGATCACTTCTACACATTCACATGTGCGGATCCAATTTCCAATTGAAAATTACAGGACGTCGAGGCAACACAATACCCTTCCTCTCTCATTGTTACACGCGCGCTCGCGATTCAGCGCGACCGCGCGAGATCCTTTCAGAGACGAACACATTATTAAAGAAACGGTCGGCCTGTTTAGATCCGCGTCGCGGAAAAAGGAGCGGGCGGAAAACGGAAGCGTGCAGAGTAAGGGGTTAATGCGCTTTTGATGTAACCCCGAAAACGGCGATCGATTCCGGAATTATTCAACGGCGCGCGGACCCTCGAGACCGGCGTCACGCCCGCGTCAAATTAACCGGGCTAATCAAAAGTCGTGAAATATGAAGTGGAACGGCGCGATTAATGCCTTCCAGCACTTAATATCGTTAACAGGTATTGATCACCTCCCTCGCCCCCCTCCCCCCCCCTCTCCCTACCGCTGGCACAGCTCGTCCGCCTGGCGATGTAGGGCCTGTGCATACTGCCGGTTATTTCCGCGGGACAGTTTCGTAGCGCTGGTCTTTATCTGAAGGCGCGCGCGGCTCTCCGCGCTCTCCACGGTCTGCCTGATGGTCATGTCGAGATCGCGCGTGGCGTTGGTGAGCTTCCGTCTGGCAGAGGTAGCCATTCATATCGCCTCGCTCTCTTTGTCTCTCTCTTTCTCTCTCTCTGTTTCGTCCGCCGCGAGTCCACCCGATCAAAGTTATCGGCGATTTGTTTTTTCGGACGGAGGCTGCCTCTCGCAACCAATTTTGCTCGTTTAAAATCGATTCCTCGCGTGCAACGCGAGATAGGTATGTGGCCTGTGTTCCGAAATTCACTGCCAGCGCTGAAAATCTATATATAGCAACGCGTAACGTAGACTATAGATTTTCAGCGCTGGCAGTGAATGTGGGAATGCAGCCGTTAACGGGTCTGTTTGTGACATACACGATTGTTATATTAACCTAATTGTGCACAAATGTAATTATATGGTATGTTTATCTTCTGTTCTATATACGCCAACTCGGGCAAGTTGTTTTTTTTTCATTAATTATAAAAATATACGTAATTATATAAATGAATGCAATTTTATTAGATAAATGTAATACTTGTAAAAGATCAGCAATAGTATAAATTTCGAGGCAGACGAGCGATATTGCGACTAGCTATACTATAATTACTATGCGGCAGCATTTATGAACATCCTCGTGCACGAGAAGTAATCTTTGTAATCTATCTTCGTAATCTGTCTTCGTAAATTTCATTGCGTATCTGAAACAATAACGCATATAGCGACCCGCTTCCCGAGCGACTTAATAGAAGGCTATCCGTCTCACGCTATAATTTCCAACGCAGACGATTCCAGGAAGACATGACGTAACGTAATTCTTACATCACGCGTTAGACTTACGCATTGTAGAAATAAACGAGGGGGTTTTTAATTAAAACGCAAATCGCACAAATACACGTATTTTATTTATTATATTCAATTTCCATCGCACTAATTTCCCTTTTCTCTCTTACTCTCTTTGCCGCTCAATATATTACCATATTGTCCCCACGCGGCGGCTAATTAATTATTCTTGCCAATTAACAGTCGGCATATCGCCGCGGTAAAGCGTTGCCGGAGAGCCCGGCAAATGGGGCGAGAAAAAAAAACAAAGGGGGTGGAAGTGGAATTTTCAGGCGATGGTAACGAGCGTAAAAGAAAAGAAAATAAAGAAAAGGGGAAAAAAAGAACCCCGGGAGTGTCGTTGCGGTATAAGGAGACTTCCGCCACGATGCTTTCGGTTAACTCCGCGGACGGCCTGAATGCTGCTCATCTCTCGGATTGGGAGGGCGCGATGTCGTTATTGGAAAACGACCGTGCGTCACGGCGAAATGGTCCTGTCAGACGCGTCGCCAGATTGAAACGCGCGGATAACGAGGGCGGAGCGCGGATGATGCGCGGCGAATAATAAAAAGAGAGAAATCACCGTACGCGATTGTGATTACGTAAAGTAGCGGAGCTGCAACGTCGGTCGAGAATTCTTAATGCCGCGTTACTTTATGCAGCGTAATCTTAACGCTCTTTGCGGTTCCGCCAAAGGTAGAAAGTAGCATAAAATTATATTCTAAACGAGTAAAAAAAATAAAATAAAATAAAATAAAAATGAGCGTATATTTCAACATATTGTTTTATTTGCAAAATGTGGCCGAACAAATTGCCTCCGTCAGCGTGAAATAGAAACTGCAAATAAACCCGTTGATGAGGTACAGATTTTTTAATGGCCTTTTAATAAATTTGAAACGAACAAACGCGCATTAATAACGTAACGGTCGAAATGAAGCTCCCATTCGCGTATCCACGCGTCGTTGTGTACATCTGCGGCCGGCGTCGATTATCCGGCGATAATTTCCAATGAAATGCCGGCGCAAACGATGCAAGAGACACGACTGTGTTCGCGGCCCCGATTGACGACCCCGGATTAATCGTACTCTTGAAAATTCACAAAACCCGGTCGCCTGCGCGGCGGGGCGTGCTGCCGCAACAAAGCGATCCTGGCGTCCCTCTCCGGGTCCTTCGGCGGGCTGGGTAATATCGTTCTTCGCGTGGACGGCATTTTGAACTTTCGATCGATCGGCTTGCAGCCCGGCATGACGGAGAGTCGCCTCTCGGCGGGCACGACGTCCATTCGCCGCCACAGAAAATCCACCTCTCCCCTCATCTCCTTCGGCATCAGCTCGAGGATAAGCTGCTGCCTGGCCGCGATGCCGTCAAAGTCACCGCTACGCTCCACGTCCAGCTCGTCCACGATCCTCACGACCCTTTCATAGAAATCTATCTGCGGAAACATTATACCCGGCCCTTGAATTAAGCACCCAAGGGATAAGCACTCAATGGAAAATGCTTTGCTTATCCCTACGTCAGCGACTCGATTGTGTCGCATAATGGCGAGGACTGCCTCTCGCGAAAGGGGATCGTTACAAAATTCGTCTTCAAGAAGAGAGATATTCCCGCTGCAGCTTTTCTAGCTTTTTTTACACCTAATACGAAAAAACCTGTGGTCGGGAAATAACGGGAATGTATAACGCCTGAACAAAAAAAAGGAAGGAAAAAGAAACCTTTTGTTGTCTAAAGAAAAGCATAACGAGAACGTAAAATTTTCTGAAGAAAATTAGCTCTCGTTCGTTTAGTAAATATAACATGTGTCGCGATAATGCACCGATAAATATATTTCGCCGTAGAGCCAGACTTCATCTATTAAAAAATTCAAAGGACGCGACGGCGCGGATTGTTCTGAAGAGGGGAAAAATTAGCGCAAATTACTGTCGGTGGCGGCGGCGAGCGGGCGAATCGGTTTTACTCGTCGTTTTCCGATACTTTTTTAAACACGTTCTCTTCTCGCGCGCGTCGCGAGCTAATTTTAAATAATGTGCGCATATCGATCGTAAAATAAATTCGAGAATACCGCAAAATGGCGACGCGCGCTACGACGTTACGACGAATAGCTATCGCGAAGGTATGAAATTTTATTTTTACCAGACAATCGATATTGAGCGTTTTGGCGTGCGCGAGCGCTTGAATCGCGATGTCTCGCGCCTCGTTCCGGTTATTCTGATGGACCTCGATTCGCAGCATCAGGTGATCGATGTTCAGCACCCATTCGTCGCATTTCGCCGCCCGCGCCATGTCCCGTCCCTTCTTGGCGTAGAATCTGGCCATGTCGAGGCGGTGTATGTCGATGAGAAACTTGCAAAATTCATGATGCAGCCAGGCGAGCTCGAGCGGCGCGGATGCCATAGCTAATCTCCTGTTCGAACCGCAAATATCGGGAGCCGTTTTCGAAATATCGATTGGTTAAATGGGAATTATTATGGTGGATTAACCACGAGCGCATAATTATAACTGTAAATTACACGCATAAATTATATAACGTTTCTAAATTATATAATCTGTAATCGTATAAATTATTGTGCAGCTTTATGCCGAACGGAGATGAAAGAGGTAACGGCTGTTACTTCAAAGAGAGTGAAACTTGCAGAAATAAACTAGTTCCCCGATTAAATCTTTCATCGGTGTTGCTCCCGTGGCTTCTAATAACACGGAAATAAAACATGAATATCTATTTGCATAAAGGAGAAGGGAAATTTACAAGAGATCACGTATTCCGCCCCCAAAATCTATTTATGAATGAGTTATATGTACCTCCGGAACATCTTCAGCGTCTCCTTCGAGTTCACAGTCGGCATCCATGCGAGATCGATGTCGCGGGGCAGCGTTGCAACCCGTATCCCCAGGTGATGCTTCACATACCTCGTCTTCATTTCCTCGTTGTCCAGAGACGTCAAATTACGCGTGTCAATGTACACCCGTGCCACCGTCTTGTACAGCGCGTCCAGGCACCGTTGCTTCAGCGGGAACATCCTGTCCGAGTACGCGTCGAAGCTGTCCTTGACGTGATCGACGAGCCTGGCCGAGGATCGTGACGGTCAGATCGGAATCTCATAAGCTTAAATAAGTTTAGAAACTTTATAAATTTCGCTACGAATGTACTGCCCGCGCGCGAGCAACTCCGGCGATGGCAACGATAATATCCGAGTGCCTCTCGGACACTTCAATTTCAAGAAAACGGACGCGCGTTTCGAAATATCCGCAGTATATCCGTAGCTTATTGGCGACTTGTTCTCTCCGGAGCAAGTCCGGAGAACCACCGTTACCGACTTGAAGAAGGTCGGATAGTCCTTGTTGATCCTCGCGGCTTGCAGGAGGCGCAGGAGAAAATCCGCCTTTACGACGACGACGTTCCTCCGCAATTTTCTCTCCCGTTCCATCATCGTTCTGCACCCCTTCGAGATCTTACGCCGTCGGAACAGGGTGACGTAGAACGGCCGTCTCATGCGCAGAAGATTCTGCAGGTACGTCGCGTTACGATGGCACGTACTCGCGAGAGCGAGCAGCTCGGCGATCGACCTCTTGCTGTGCGAGGAGACGATCTCCGGCCGGCTCATCATCTCCTCGAGGAAATCCCTATCGATCGTCAGGTAACCCATATCCATTCGCGCTATGATACGGTTGAGCCTTTTCATTCGCGTCTGCCGCTGCACCTCGGGATCGTTCACCTTGAATCTCACCTCATCCTCCGCGACTACACCTACACACGCGGTCGTAAAGCCAATCCACTCTCGTCGAATTATCGCCGAGGCAATTCCAAGGTATTTGTACTTACACAAAATTTTTTTATTATTTACAGATAACGCACGTAATTTTACAACGATATCGTCTAGTAAAATCATTCAGAGAGAGAGAGAGAGAGAGAGAGAGAGAACGTGATGAGTTCTCGGTTATATCACTGAGAAAGGCCGTACACTTATATCACTGTTACTCGACTTTGCTTCGATAAAACGAGGTCCGATAAGAACCGAAGTATTTTCTCTCTCTCTCTCTCTCTCTCTCTCTCTTTCTCTACCATCGGCGAAAATTGAATCTCGCCTCGTAAAAGTCAGTGAGCGCTATATTCCGAGACGACTGTTCTCTCACTGTGACTCGTCGAGTATGTATACTCGCTCGCTGAACTGATATCGCGACGAGCGAGACGCGCGATCGTTTGTCGCCCACTTTTGCCCCCCCTAATCGCGCGATCACGCACCTTCGAGCTCGTCCTCCTCCTCGTCGAGCTTGTCGATCAGGAGCTCGCGGTGCTGCCACAGACGCCGTATCCACGGGTAGAGCAGCAGCAGCGCGACGGGCGACGTGTTCCGGCCGATGCAATCTTCGATGGTCTCGTTTGCCTGATAGACGCCGTGCTCAAAGGTCACCCCGTGCCGCCGCATGCCCTCGTACGCGTGAACCAGACTGTGACCGAACTTGCCGATCTGGAAAAGCGCCTCCATTCGCATCTGCCGCACTTTATAATGGCCGGGATCTGCGGGGCGAGAGACACGACGATGTGCATACGCACGAACGCAGAGATCAAGCGTGTGCGCGCTATTTTTTTTTCTCTCGTTTTTTTCTTATGAAACTATCGAGCGAAAGACGATTATCGAACGTCGTCGATCGATTAACGCCGCTTAAGCGCGACGTACCGTTTATACGCCACGTTACAGGATAAACATTGTTCGTAGGCTGAAAATACCTAGAGGTGAATTTTAAGAAAATAGCCCTAAATAAACGGAAGGCGCGGACGTGTTACTATTGTAAACGCGTGAGAACAAAATGGGGATGATTAATAACGGGGGAGGGCGGGGAGGGAAGATAATTACAATAACATTCATTTGCGTATTACCGTGAAAGTGTGAAAAGAGTATAGCCTTGGTATCTAAATAACAGCACGTTAACTTTACGTTTTCACGTTTGCACGAAGTTTCTTGTCTGGGCTGTACCTACACCTTCTCATACATCTCTCCGACAGTTTTTCCGCCGCGAAATATTTCGTGCACTTGATGAGCGCTCTGTAGAGGCCGATCAACGTTCTAAGATCCTCGGCCTCGGCTGATTTGGACGCCTTCTCGAAATAATGTATGGCCACGAAGTGTCTACCAAGAGCGGCCAGTCGATAGCCCCATTCTCGATAAAGAATAGCCTCCCTAAAGACTTGGGGAGCCTCCTCCCTCTTCAGCGCCGACATGATGATCTATTGAATGTTTTTAAGCAGTGAGGAACGTAATTCACGCGACCGTTAGATACACGGCACGGCACCAGAAACACTACTGTCGTAAAAAGTGACAATAATAGATAAAAAATTAGTCAGGAACTTACGTTTTCTTCTTGGACGATAAATTTTTCTGACGTACGCGAAAAGAAACCGCGAGATTTATGTTTTATCTTCACATGATTGATTCTTTCGTGTTCTTAAATTTTGCTAATCGCATTTACGACTTAATGATTTATTAAACGTATATTATCTGTCGCATTGACATGACACTCAAATGACGGATTGATAGATGGATTATCATGGATGGAGCGTACCGCGTGAAAATAGGCGAATATGAGCGACACGGTACATAATACATTGCGACTGTCGCGGATTCCAAAATGCAGCTTTGCAATAGAATGTAATTTGACACAGAGGCCGCAAAGTGCTAAATTTGGTTTATCGCAGCACATTCGTGGATGTAAATTAGTAGATCGATAGAGAGAGAGAGAGAGAGAGAGAAAGAGAGAGAGAGAGAGAATATATAGCACAGCGCATCGGTTATAAATGAATTTCGTTGGATTGACACACCAACGGCGTTATGATGTATATCAAAATATGCGAAATTGTATACGTGTGTTGAAATATGCGAATTGATTCCCTCGTAAAGCATATTTTTTTACAGTTTTAGAAACGAGATCCGAAACGCATATATCTGCAAATACGACAGAAAAGCAGCGTTGAGGTATTTGCCATTCGCGAAAACCAGGTCACTTTTCCTCCGTGCTCCTCCACGGAAAAACTCTGCGTTAGAGCCTACTCGCGCGTTTCATTGTCGTGCTCTGTTATACACGACAATTAATGCCACAAAGGCTCTTATGTACGTCGTAGTATTTAGGAATGAAAGCGGATTAAGATGAATACTACCTCGAACTGATCCCTCGACTCGAATACCCCAAGGAAACTCGGGCAAGAACTTTTTGGCTGCCGCGCTTTAAATCTCAAAGAGAATATTTAACAGAGAATATTCCGAGATTTTGGGCCGTTCGGTATTAAAGTCTTCATTCAAGGTAGAAGTTAATTATTATTTCCGTTGTAATAATACCGCCTAATACTCTAAAATAACGCGAGTTTAAAATATGTTGGAAAAAAAATATATAAAAAGCGTCGAAATAAGAGAAAGTTTGTTCGATTCTTTAAAGATTTTTTTTTCTGTTTGTTCTTATTTTGGTATTAGGCAGTAAAGATATTATCGTCGTTAGGCGACTAACGGAATATTATGTATTTTTCAGATTGCCATAAATCGACCAGGACGAATCCTTCTCGTAAACCATCGTGGACCATCGGGTTAACGGTGCCCTCGAGATGCGGTGATGGCTTTGTTGTATAGGTTCGCGCAGCTGCACGATCGCAGTGGCACGCGGGTCTTCTCCTTCGTCGTCACTAGGACCGTCGTGCGCGATCCTGAGAGGGACGTCACCAGCAAGGAACTAGTATGCGGTTTTCAGAGATGGGCCGTCGCTTTTTCACGCGGGGAAAAGGTAATTCGATCGGCGACATCCAATTCGACATTCGATTCGATTAGAATTGTTAGTCATAAAATCTTTTACATATTTCTATAAATGTTTATTTAATTATCGACACAGAAATCAGGTGTAGAACAGGTTTACAACAGAAAGTTCTTTCTATTGTATAAAATACAAAGGAAATATCTATTAATTTAAATCCCTCCGCTCTTTGAACGTTTAACGCTGAAATTATTAAAGGTGCCAATTGGGTAATTTTCAATATTCTTGTTTTCGATTAGTGAAGAGTTGCTTTGATATTATTTGTATCATTAGTATTATTTGTAGATATTATATTCACATATTTTTATTATTCTGTACTGTATAATAAAAAAAAAGAAAAAATTAAAATGGTTAGCGGAGCCGAAATAGTATTATTTGCGGTTAATTTATCTCGAAAGCTGAAATACGATTAGAATTAAATAGCGAATACCATCCGATGTTTATCCCATCCAAGGTCCTGGGCGTGTACTTGGTATGGCGTGGCGCGTCAAGAAACCTCCGCGTATACGTGGACTTCACGTTCACGCTGCTGAATCGGGAGCACTTCTCCATGAACGAGAGCTTCTCCGGCAAGCGCGTCAAGTTCACCTACGAGGCGCCGGCCCAGGGCAACCGCAGCTACATCGCCGTGGCGGACCTCTACAGCCGTAATTTCGCCGACACCAATGGCGAGTTTCAGCTGGAGCTGTCCATGGCGAACGTGCGGACGGTCTACATGACGGAGGTCAGGATGCCAACGTCGGTGTTCTCGGCCGGCCAGACGAAGCCGAGCAAGCTGGAGACCGACTACTTCGCGTTCGGCGGTTTCGACTGGAATCTGGTCATCTATCCGCACGGCAAGGACGCGGACGGTCGCGGCCAGGACAGCCGCGTGAGCGTCTATCTGATGCGACTGTCGGGCTTCGACCATCGATGCCGGGTGAGATACAGTCTGGCCCTGGGCGAGGGCGAGCGGCGGATCGACTCCGGGCAAATCGAGGACATATCCGACGACGATGGCTGCGGCTTCGGATGGCACACGAGGGTCAGATGGTCCGACATCGCGCACAAGGGCACGCTCCGCGTGTCGCTCGAGATGCTCGAGGCGAGGACCATTTGCGAGGTCGCAGTGCAGGCGCTGGGCCCGTCGGTCCTGCCGGCTGCGCCCTGCTACGATCGCGACAAGCAGGCCTGGGCCATCCGCGCCGATCTCAACTCCGACACGGTCAGGCTGCACTTGGTGTACAAAGACATCCATAATGTGCCGAGGAATCACTTAAGGTTTGCATTTTATTTTTATCGTTAAAAAGTTAAAATCATATTTAATTGTAACCACTTATACATATTTTTAATAGTAGATTTTCTTAAATATATGTCAATTTAATATTTTTTACATAAGAATTTTTCATCAGTAAATCAATCAATAATAAAAATTGTAATCTAATTAACGGGATTAGCGGGAAAATAATAAAACTTCTAGCGTTAAAATAATGTTCATTGATAATAAAGATTTTTATAAAGGATAGATGTTCTTTCATAATATAAACCAAGCTTGAAGAACATCGAAGAGATTCCGAGTTGATATTTAGGAAAACTATAATTTTGAGACACTTTTTGTTCAAACAGGTACGTCAGTTGGTCGGCATATCTACTGAGGGGCGAGGGACCAAACGTCGCGGCGATTGGACTGCCCGGCGAACCGTTCAGCCGCTACTACGTTCAGGAGTCCGTTGACGAGGGTATCATTATGGAGACGAACGTGGACATGAATGAGGTGAAGGAGAATCACTGTCCGTACCTCACGGACAAGGGTCAGCTGAGGATTCGGCTGGAGTGGAACGAGAGCCACCTGCTCTTTCAGGCGACCTATCACAAGTACGACGACGTGTGTCGCGTGCACAATCAGCAGATGCGACGCGAGATCGTGTCGCTGCAAGCGGAGAATTATAGTCTCGAACGGCAGCTGTTCAGCTATCAGAAGAGCCTGGCGTACGCACAGGCGCAGCAGCAACAGCAGCAGCAACATCCGAATCAACAGCATCACTCGGTGGGTCATCAGGGTCATCTCGAGCGGTCGGCGTCCAGCGACACCGAATACGCTTGACAAGTGGAACGCGAATTATCAACGTCACCAACACCACCGGGTTATCGGCGCCAGTTGACGCCGGCGACGGCGGCGGCGGCGGCGGCGGCGGTGCCGGACGAGGACCAGCGGGTACATCAGAATCTGGTCAGGATGATGGATCGACGGTTGAGCAACGTGCAGTTGCAGCAGCAGCTCTACGAGGAGCAGCGGCCACATCATCGGCACAGCAACGCCAGCGGTGGCAGCGGGGTCTCCTCGCCCAGACGGAGCATCGATCGCAGCGGTCAGGAGCATCGTCGCAGCATCCTGCAGCAGCCCAGATCCAGCGTCGGCGCCAGGTCCAGCAATGGAAGCGGCGGCGGCGGCGGCGGCGGCGCTTACGAGACTCGCGCCGCCGGCAACAACGATCGGAATGCCGGCTACTATCTGGGATACGTCGGCCAAGCGACGCACAAGCGACGCAGGACCACATTCTGGGAGACGCTGACGGGTCTGGTGTGCTCCTTGGGCGCCTTGGCCTCCAGAGCGGCGAAGATGGCCACCAGACGAAGCGATCCTCTCTGAGGACGGCCGACGGCCGCAGACCCGGCGGAATTGCGGGGACGGGCAAACGCGCGGGAATGTGACGTGGAAACTCGTCGGGCGTGCATATGTACACCGCGTTCTGTCTTATGTATGTCGGTGCAATATCTCGCGCTAAGCGGATTTCGAGAGGTATCGAATACGTACAGGAGTCACATAACACGATCGAAGGAATTGTATGATCCTAACACATGGTTGGTATCTCTTGCATTCGTTCCTTCATAAATTTTATATTTTTTTATGTATAGTGGCTATTAATTTAACATTATCTGTTTTTTAATTAGATTTTTTTTTAATAGATTTCGTAATAATACAGCAAATTATATTGATGGGATGGCAAGAATTCCTCTAAGTTTCATAATCTTATTTTTTTCAATATGTATATATTTTTTCCCAAACAATATGTATATATTTTTTTCAATATGTATAATTTTTTTTTTATTCTACACCAAGCATAAACAAAAGTATCTTCTCATTTTTCATAAAACATGTTAGAGATATACAATACAAAGTACGCATCGGATGCGCCGTACACCCGCTGAATACGGGGTTAGACTTTATGCGAGACGTGTTTGCAAACGGTTCCCGATTTAAGAGATCGCCGTGCCGATTTTACGAGACAGAACATCCCATATACGTGTAACGCAGGAAACACGGTAGGGAGCGAAAGGACCGAGGAAAGAGGATCGTAGGGTGAGTCTAGGGTCGCGTTCTCCTCGACCTACACCGACACACGCTTTTACATACACACAGTTTTACACAGACGGATACACACCAGACACACACATCTCCTTCCCACACACACCACACACAAACACGCAATGCGTACACGTGTCTACACACGTACACGAACACGAATCTATCTACTTGTCAATTTACTAAAGAACCTATTTTCCTCTAAAGACTTTTTTCACCTATTGTGTACATCGCCGTGGAAATAAGAGGATATGCGCGTTGGCATAGTCGCCAAAGCCAAGTAACAATACTGTAATTATCGTAGTACGTATATTAAACAGAAACTTTAGAATACAGTCAATGTTACATAAGCGAACAAATACGAGAGGAGCGAAAGAAACGGGACGGGAAGAGAAAGAGAGGGAGGGGGAAAAAAGCACGGAATTCTCCGTGCTTTTTTTGAGGAGGGAAGGGAGGCCTTAAAAGGGCTGCATCGCGATGCGCGTAATGCCGTCGTTGTGCAAATTGAGTTCACTCTCAGACGCTCTAGTCGATTTCGTCCCCTTCAAATTGGTCTTTTTACTACGAAACATTAAGAGTGTCATTGTTATATAACTCTGCGTTTCCATTCGAGCTATCGCTACTCGCCGTACAAATATTTAGCTGAGAGAAAGAGAAAGAGAGAGAAAGAGAGAGAGAGAGAGAAAGAGAGAGATTGTGAGCTGGAGTATCTATTAATTCTAAAACAATCTATCTGAGACGTATGTGGATTAAATAGGAATTGAGAAAAAATATATTTTGCGAACTTGCATTTATTTCGTATTTTCGTAAGTCGGATAGGCTTTAATGTATCTCTCATTCGCATTCGTCTTTATAAAAACTGAAACGACAGAAAGTTTAAAAGAGAAAACTCATTTCCTTAAATCAAGATACGTAAATTCTCGTCTATTTCATGTATAAAAAAATATATAAAACATCATGTTGACATAAATTAGCGGTACAAGAGTGTAAACTAGACTTCCAAAGCTCGTGGGAAATTTCTTGGAAAAAGAATCAAAGATTAAGGAATTCGGATTTACAGAATAAATTTCTTTTACAACTCGCCTATCTTTCGAGCGTCCTAAAGGAACCAATCAAGCGTACCTCGTACTCACACAGAGTATCACACGATAATTAAAGGCAATTTAAACTGAGAACGTCGGTCACACGCCGCTTTGATTAAAGCACAGACTGCACTTGCCTTTCGTGGAAGGCTACACGATCAGGGTAAAAATAAAAGAAGAAGAGAAAGCGAATGAAGTAACACGCCACTCTTCCATTTCATGAGTTCGACGTCAGAATCGCCCAATTCAGTTTTCTAATGCTCCGTGTTTTTATTTACGTCATTACGAGAATCGCACGTGCAAAAAAATCTCGGCGAAGTGGCGCCGTTTTTGTCATCCAGTTACCTATTTATCGCATACCATCTCAAATATATTAGAATCAATGATCTAGGTGCAGATGTGTTCCAATCTCGCAATCCGGTCGTACGCGAACGACTGTAATTTTCTTCATTCTTTATACAGCAGCGTCATATCTCACGTCGACGAAAATCCGACTGGAATAAAACTTATTCAGCGAGAAGAGAGAGTAAAGTATAAGATTGAAAGTCAGCAGTATTTTTTCCGTATTTTTTTTGTTTTTTTTTTTAAATACGCGGTCATTCCAAATTGTCCAAAGTGTGCGCGCGTTGCAGAAATGCGCTTGTTAAGAATTTGCGAGAAACGACAATTTTGTCACTCGACCTGTAGCTGCTGCAATAATGCGGCACGTGTGTGGCGTACACACACACGCACCGCTGAAAATTTATAAACATTCAATTCGCGCACAGTTTAAATCTTTCATAATCAGACGTCTCTCCTCAGATGAGATAACGCTGTAACAGTTGTATCTATATTCTGTGGCGTATCCGCAAACGTTTCTCGGCGACGAACAAAATTTCGTTTGCCGTAATTACAGAATTTCGCGGTCTCACTCGACGCGAACGCATTCTCGTCTTACTTTACTCCTTGCCGTCAGGATAGACGCAATAATTTCCGCCTCGCCTCACCGCGACGGGATATTTTCTCGTACGTGTGTGCGAGAGAGAGCACCCCCGTACGTTACCCGAAATACATAGCGCTACGCGGAACCATGTACCGTATCCCCGCGGATATATGTATGTACATATACATTTGCGACACACCGGCAGGTAACATTTGATCGATACTGTATCACCGGTCCGCACATTGGATGTTCCCCCGTGAAAGCACGTACATGCACACTTACGTACGTAGCCGAAACTGTCCTGCGTCATAATGTGTGCACGTGTGTGTGCATGTACGTGCGCTTTCAGGTGATACGTCGCTCACAGCTAGAAACTCGTCTCTCCCATATAACGTCTATAGTGTCAATCTATCAGGAGAAGAATTCGTTAACTATACGGAATCGCCAACGACACATTTTTGTGTCATTTTTAAAATGAAAGTCGCATAAAAAAACCTGCATTCTCGACACATTATTATTTTCGCTTGACCTGAAAAAATAAAATCTCCTGATCAAGTTGCCAAATTTTTAATAAAAAAGTGAAAACAGTTTTTTAATAAAAAAAAAAAAGAAAAATATAGCGGTTTCAATTAATTCCAGAATAAAAATTATAAAAAATTTGTATTAAGTGACATGAAATATTTTCAAGAAATAGTCTAATTTTTCCAAATTAGACTTTGGAACAAACTTCATCCTCACTGTATTGATCAATGCTTTTTAGTAGTTAATTTATTTTACATTTTCGCACGTTTTTCAATCTGCGTGTTACTCAATCTTCACACAAACGATACAAAAGATTGTTGTCTATATTTTATATATATCACACATTTTGGTTAATCCTAATATCGATAATGGATTAGGAAGGATTGTACAGTTAAAAGGAGATATTTGATGAAGAATTTTACGACGACAGTGTGTGAGAGAGCGGCTATAGGGAAAATGTGCGAACAAAGTGCGTCAAAAATTGCGAATGGACCAGGCTCGCAATAGTTAGCTCGTAACAATACGCCCATATCGCGCACAATCCGTGTACTAGTACTGCAGTCAATTTCATCGAGATTATATCGATCTTGCTCTCGCGCGTCCCAGCGAGAAAGATGCCCTCACATCCTTACGGCCGGAATAAACATCCCCCGACCGTCGCGGGAGAATGCGCTCCCTTCCACCCGAAACTTTCTATACGCGAACTCACGTTCGTGGCTGGCGTATATATAGGCAGCAGCAGCTCTGACAATCGCACCTAATCTCATCTCACCGCGATGAGAATCGAATGTTTGTCCGCCGACGTGATCTCTGGCGTTTTCGCCGTGACACGTTTGAAGGGATCCTGACGCAGTGTGGATCGCGGAAAATGGTCGAATTAACATCAATTGCTAAATTTCTAATTAAAAGAAAAAAGATGCCAAAAATAATACTGTAACTTGAAACGATTAGAAATCTGCGGCAGATAATCAAGAAATGTTTTCATTGTCTTAGCAAAAATTTAGTAGAGGCTTCAAAGAATTTTTGGGCATTTTATTCTCGCGCGAGTCGATAGCTTTTAACTTCGGCACTACATTAAGTAACAAGTTTGTCGATAATTCCCGTGAGATACTCGAGAAGTTGAGTCAAGCTCGGACGGAGATACGTACAGCAAAGTAGACGATCGTGAACACGACACTTGATACTCTCGGCACATTTGCTGTGCACTGATACACGGTTACGAACTTATTAATGTTCGTAAATTCCTCGTGTAGTCGGCACGCGGATCGACGATTCAGCCAATTAATTTCATTTTCATGCGTGGTGAATGATGCACTGACGCAGCGAATGACAAGCGGAATCTGTCTTATTAAGCAATTATGTGGAACAAGCAAAAAGCACATATGATGTTTGCAACAAAAATTGATGAAATTCGGAGAAATAAATTCAAACTAATGAAATAATTTGATCCGAGGCATCACCTTCAGTTCCATGTTACATCTGACTAATTCAACGAGAAGTATCTATTTTTCTGCAGCATTTAAAATTGATTTCGCTAATTCCGCCATCAGGTCCGACCTGAATAAAACTTTTATCGCCCAATTCGTTTCTAATTGATTGCGATTAATCCGCTCCGTAATTCGTTGAAAAATTAACACGGCCGCGCGAAGGTGAGACGCGTCGGCGGACGAATTTATACGCGCAGAAAATAATAAGAATGCTCTAGTGATAGCGACACGCGCAATCGCGCTTATATTAGTTTGTACATACTTGCGGCGGATCGATCGATCCCGCAATCCGCGATCACCGAGTTCTTTCCCTCGCGTGCGTTTTATTCTTACCTTCATTCACCTCGCCCGTTTACTTGCGGACACCTCTATCCGTTCGAACAGAACGCACACGTACACATTATACACACATGTTATACCTTATATGTGTATATACGATTTTTCGATGTGTACATCGTCGTTTCCCGCGCCATTGTGTCGCAGCCGATCCAGCAAATTTCCGTGCTTCTCTGCGAGTTTAACGCGCCATTATTAAAAGGTCGATCGAACGTGATCGCGAACATCCTCTCTCTCATGTTGTCAAATCGACAGCCGTCGTCCTTCGACGGGAGATTTCGTACTTGCAAATAGTGTGTAACCGCTTCGAAGTATCCTTGGAGGGATTGCCTTTGCGATCGACCTACTCTCGAGTTTTAACCCGACGAATTTCCGAGAACAATCAACAGCAGCAAAATCGGTTAATCAAGGTCAAGATAAAACGTGCACCGCACCAGAATAATGCGAAATAGAGTATGGTTAAACGAGCCATGTGTATATATATATATGTATACATATACAAGACATATATGATCATATATACGAGACACGCGTACAATACTATTTGTATACTACATGTACATACATTTGATATCGAGCGCACGCTGCAGAGAGTGTTGCCCGAATTACGCGCGCGCGGAACGCGCAGTGCGATTTTCACAGTGCCACAGAGGAAATGACTTTTTTCCCTTTGATAAAGTTACGTTATCGGGGGCAATAGTTTTTAAATGAGAGTAGTTTAAAGCTGACGTACGAGAGACGGCGCGTGTGGATCTACTTTACTGTTTCGCTAAAGATTTTATAACTATAGGGATAGCTAATTATGCAGCCAAATATCGCTCTTTTGAATGGCTTATCTAATAAGAGAAAATTATGGAATTGATATCTTTGAAGTAACGGCTCTGAAATTAAATTAAATGATACACGTGAATTATTATTAGTGACCCAATTTGCACAAAAAATCTTATTCTCAGAATAATTATGTATACGCAATGGAAGACCTTTATTTCGATTATAATTATTCTTTAAATTATCTTAAAACATTCAATCGACCTCGAACCTTTTTCAGGGCTCAACAATCAAAGATTCAAAGATATTTTTAAAAAATAATCTATTTAATTTATTTAATATTTAATATTTCTATTTAAGTAAATTATTTACCTATTTAGGTAATCTATTTAATATTTTTAAAATATTGAATGTCTAATCTTCTTATTTAATGCAATTTTCTTTCGGCTGATGCCTCACAGATATCAATTAAAAAACTTTATCCTGTTAATTATTCAAAAATATAGTGATTTCTAGATGTTGTGCATAATTGTTAAGATTTTTAGAGAAATGGTAAAATAACACCTTTAGCGCGCGTCATTTTTTTTATTCATGCGTAACTTAAAGATTTATGCGTAACCTCGTTTCGGACGAAGCTTTAGCAAAGGAAAGAAAGTTTCCTTTGACGCGGAGAATCGCACTGTGCATTTCGCAGGCGCGAATTCTGAAACATCTCCTGTATATTATTCAATTATCCCAAATGAAAGAGGAAATATTAACGAAAAAAAGGAAATAAATTGACGCGATTTTTCTTTTCTGTCGCGATAAAAAGCGTTTCGCCCTATTGTTTCTGCATATACTCATCGTCCGCAGGTAAAACTATTATTATATATAAAGGCGACGATACTATGGCGCAACACGAGGAAGCTTATGTCAAGTATAGTTCGGGGCGTTTCCTTTTTCCGCCATCCTGTCATCCGAATGGGGACTTCTTTAAATTAATGTTATATATTCGTAACACGACTTTCGAGCACCCTGCAAGAGCACGTTTTCTGCGACCTTTTTTCATCCGTGTGATTCTATTAAAAAGTGAAATTAAAGAAAAAAAAATTATAAGAAAAAGAAAAAACAAAGATGCGAACGCAAAAAAACACACTCTCAAACGCAAAAACTCTCAAGAGTTTTGAGACAAATACTAATGTACTTAAACCATCTGTGAGTCTGCCTCGTCTTTTATAAAGTTCTTGCTATATTCAATCTATCGTATATTTAATTCGTATACCCTATTCATCCATATACTATCCCCCTATATTGATAATAATCAATTAATCCTAAAACAGACTGTGGTCCATCTGTCAGCAGAAAAGTAAGTATAACTCTTTTGCGACGATACGTGGAATAATATCGACCGATATTAATCAAAATATCATTGAAACATTATAACAATTTTAAAATTCTGAAAAATTAAAGGTATTTTAATATTTACGGAAAATTCTATGCAGCAAAAATGCAAAAGGATTCTACTTTTAAAAAGTTTTGTAATGCACGTAGACTAGTTTTCTATTCTGACATAGGTTTTCTTTTATTCTTTACTTCGAACAATTTTTTAAAGTCAGCGTTTTGTAACTATTCATGTTTCTCAGAATAGATAATTCGCTAAAAACGCTACATTTTCCTTTAAAAATAAAAACCCCCGACCATCCATCATACCGGGTGACCTGATTCAACAGGTGCTTCTGGTGGGGATGAACCCCTCCTCTTTTCCGAACAAACTCGTCGTTCGAATTCGATACTCGCGACTGATCGAATTTGCGTTCGAGGTTGCTCGATATCTTACGCGTGTAATCAATTAATCGTCGAGCACGTGTGCTAGACGCGCGAAATATTTATTAATGAAGGTCTGTCATGAAATTCTCCCAATTGACAAGTGTCGTCGAGTCGTGCAAAGTTATCCGCCGCCTCTGCTGGCGCGAAACGATGTTACATCGAGACGTCCATGCGAGATATATCGAATTGCCGCTCAGCCACGTGCGTTATATAACCCTACTCCGAATCTCGGAGCATTCGCCTGCCAACCGCGAGCTCCGCGAGTAGTTGCGTGTCGGTCGCACACTTGTGATTATTCGAACGGGGTAATTAGTGAACGGGGTCAACAGGAGAAACGTTTTTATCGCTCCTACGAATTTGGAATTCTACATAAAGAACGGAATATCTCTAAAAAATTGCCGAAGGAAATTGTGACTAAATTGCCACATTCTAATACAGCATGATAACGAAGAGATATTTCTGAGGAATTAATATATAATTAATTAGGAGAAATTTCCTCTCAACGCAGTCGAATAAAGCTTCGTTTGGACACGTGGATCTCTACAGTAGGTTGTGCTTATATGTAATAATATAATGTACACTTAGCGTGAAACACTACCGTTCCAAGTAGCAAGATGACGTCAAAAAACGTCTCAATGACGTCTCTAACTAATAAGTTAAGTTAATGAAACTTCACATTTGACGTCACCTTGCTTCGGAACGCCTCTTGATTTCATATAATACATGAATTAAAGCGGCGACCTATAATACATGTCGATTTTCAAAATAAAATAGAACGTCACGTCAATCGTTAGTTCAGTAATGATACTTTCGAAATTATTCGGCACTATTCTTATCTTCTGTTATCTTTCCCGGTAGACTTTGGCTGTAAATTTTATTATCATAATGATGCGATAATAATTATCAGGCCGTTATTATCGCATTCTCCGGGGAGAATGCAGCGAGCCAGCAAGTAATCGACGACTAGTCGCGTGTGCAAGATAATTTGAGAGCACAGACATTCTGAGGAGAATGAGCGGAATGCTGAGTCAGCGATTGAGCAATCGGAGATTGCTCGTCGATCTCCTCGCCCTGATGTTCGGTCTCGGCGCTTGGATCGGCGTGAACGGCGTCTACGTGCAACTGCCCCTCATAGTGCACACAGCTCCAGAGGGATGGAGCTTACCCGCGCACATGGTGATGCTGGTGCAATTTGCCAATTTAGGCCCCATATTGTATACCCTGTATATAAAGTAAGTTCATGGCCAGTATTCATAGTTGGCTCATATTTCAAGGTCGTCTTAAGTAATGTCTACGGCCCTGCGATTGGCCCTTGCGACATCTTAAGATTGTACTTAAGACAGTTTTAAATATATGAGAATCGAATACCGGCCTATGTTTCATAATGTTTTGGGGATGATTGCGTAACAAGCTTAAGTAACAAGTCTAACACAAATATCTTTTTTCAGGTACACCGCTTGGGCATACGACAAATATATCATTTACGCTCTGCTGACTGCGGGCACGTGCGCCTGTATCGCATTGAGTTTCCTGTACGATTACACGTCATTCGTCTTCGGCAACGAGCACTCGACTGCTCTCCTGTCGCTGATGTTCGTGACCGCCCTCGTCGGGTGCACGAGTTCCGTGCTCTTCATGCCGTACATGAGGAACTACCGTGAGATCTATCTAGTATCCTACCTCGTCGGGGAGGGACTGAGCGGATTCGTACCGAGTGCCGTAGCGCTGATTCAAGGCGTCGGTGGTAATCCGAGATGCGTCAACGTTACCAAGCCAGGTTCCAGTCACCTGGAGTTCGTGCCCGCGGAATCGGATCCGAGATTCTCCTCCGAGATATTTTTCATCTTCATCGGGTGTCTGTTGTGCCTGAGCTTCCTCTCGTTCCTAAGCCTGAACGTCTTGCCCACGGCGCGCGGGGAGCGAGTCAAGCTTCCGAGCAGCATGGAAATGCTGCCGACCGACACGACGGCGCCGCCGAGCTACAAAACTAACTCCGGCTGGACAATGCCGAAGTATACATACTACTATTTATTAGTCATGATGGCTGTGGTCTGTTTCCTCGGTAACGGCACCTTACCGAGCATACAGTCGTATTCCTGCCTACCGTACGGCAATGTAGCGTATCACTTGACGGTCACGCTGGCCTCCATAGCCGGTCCGTTGGCCATGTCCTTAGGCTTCGTCGTAAAAACGCCGGAGGTGAAGCTCCTCAATGTCCTCGTGGCGGCTATCTTGGCACTTTCGGGCTTCGTTTTGTTTTTAGCCGCGAAATCGCCTTCTCCGCCCTTGCAACATTCATGGATGGGTGAAATGATGGTAGTTGTCATATGGATATTACTTTGCGGTTTAATTGGCTTCGTAAAGATGGGCATTACGACGCTGTATCGGCCCGATCCTGGCAGGGGTCTCTACTACACCGGCGTCGCGACGCAAATCGGATCGTTGATAGGCGCAATCACCACGTTCAGCTTGGTCAATTACGCGAAAGTGTTTCAGTCTTATTCCTCCTGTGCGCATCTTATGGAAAATTAACATAGTCTGCACTTAGTCTCATCAATTATTCGCATTAGTAATATTAGAAAATATTTAGGATACATATTTTTTTTTTAGGAGGGGTATTAGCTTCTTTATGTAGTGTTAAACTGTTATCAAAGTTTTTTTTTTACAATTGTCAGGTAGAATGCATGACTATGATTCCTACTTTTATTTTAGCAACATAAAGACATTTAGTGATTACTAACTTATTAGTTATTATAAATTCAATTTGAGACCAATACTCGCTAGGACACGAACGTACGTATAAAACAATAGCGTTTTGTTTTTCCTATCTTGTGCATTTTGAACAATTTCTTCACAATAGGTTCTTTATTTGGTGCTTAGGTCCCGATAAAATATTTTAATATTCTTCTGAACAGAAAATCAAGCTCTTCACACATTGCGCTATCGAGGCGCACTTTCTCTCTCACTCGATATAATATTTAGAATTATCTTTATTAAAATAATACAAATCAATAACAAATTTTAAGATCAAGAGTCAGATGTTTTAGATAATTTTGTATATATATTAAGTACTTAATATTATGTGCTTAATATTCGAACAATTCAACTTCATTGTTAGATCTGCGATAGTGTGCATCTAGCACTATCTAAGTGCTCGAGTTCTTGCATTACGTAAACTTAATGCATTTTCTTTTATGACATTAACGCCCATAAACGCTCTATTTTATCTGATAAATTTTATCGAGCAGATTAATAATCAGTGTAGCAGAAACGGATGGGAGGGAGGGCAAAATTCTTTTACTCACATCCCAACTTTAATTATACTTCCATAACTCTGCTTCACGCGACAGAATTCCGTGCTTATATCTTCATCTATTGTGCGGAGAAGTAACGTATATACATATGTATATATCTGTGATATTTTAAGAATACTTAAATTGTATCAGATATCAGTATTGATATGAGTAATTAATTGATTTTTTTTTCGTTCAGAGTGCCGATACGCGCGATGAAGAGATTTTTAATTGCCGGCGAGTTAAGTACACGGTAATCGTTTGGCGAATGTTTGATCGTTATCTTGGGTACGTCAAATGAGGTCGCGCGTTTGTCCATCTTCTCGTGATCCTGTTCGGCATGTTCAGCTGCATCGGCGTCTATGGAATATATATCGAGCTACCGCTGCTCGTCAGAAAACTGAAACTTGCCCGCGTATATAGTGATAATGGCCCAGTTCGCGAACATCGGTCCCGTGACGTACGTCCTCCTGCGCAGGGACAACTGCCAGCCGAACGAGTCGTTGTTCATTCTGTGCCTGCTGTTCGCAGGTTCTCGCTATGGGGATGCTGATATTCTTCTACGACAGTAAGACCGCCGTCGGCGGCGAGAGGCACAGCCTGATCCTGCTCGTCCCTCTCGGTGTTCCTCTGCGCGCTGGTCGGCTGCTTCAGCCCGGTGCTGTTCATGCCTTACCTCCGCGACTTCGACGACGTTTACACGGTGTCCTACTTCGTCGGGGAGGGCTTGAGCCGTATGAGCGTCGTGCTGCCGAGCGCGGTGTCGTTGATTATACCGAGCGTCGTGCAGCAACGCCCGGCGTGCAATATTTCTCTTACGAATACAACGAAAACGGTTTCCCCTGATGCATCCGACTTGAAATTTCAGTATTACTTCTCGTTTCTCACTCTCGTGCTCGTGCTATTGCTCGTTGCATTTATCGTTCTACGATATTCCCCGTTTATATGAACTAACAAGAAGCCGCGGCATTTTAATTCTCTCGCGCGAACTAGAGAGGAGCGGTAACGAGCAACGCGACAAGTCTGACGTTAACCATAACGTTGATAACGTTGACTGTACGTCAGCCAAGAAGGAAAGTGAAGTGGCAAACGGGTCCCCGTTTAAGGTGAACGATTCGTCCGTATTTTCGATAGGAAAATTTATTTGTACATTCTTATTGGAATCTGTTGCTTCTTCAGTACTGGATCTCTGCCGAGTATCCAAACGTATTCGTGTCTATCGTATGGACATCTTGCCTATCAACTGGCCATCGTTTGCTCTCAATTCGTAGCACCGCTAGCGTGCTTCATGACGTTCTAGCTCACAGTGTCGGACATAAAGATTGTTAACTGCCTGTCTCTGGTGTGCTTAATTGCCTTATGCTACGTTGTGTGCGTGGCTCTACTGTCCCCCACCGCCGTTGCGAGAATCAACAGTCGATGTCGTATTGATTGTTCTGTCCTGGCGGGCGTCATATCGTATCTGAAACTTGTAACAGTGTCCCTCTTGAAGCACATATCGTCTCCGAAGGCGATGTTCAACATGGGCGTAGTTATGCAGACGGGCGAGTGATGTGATTCTTTCGTTCGTTTTAATTAATTTCACCGATTGTTTCAAGGAGTGCAACTTTTGCTCTATCTGAAAACTTTTAGTTAACAATTACTGAAACTCTGAGGCCTCTGATACAATAACAATGCGAGCTATTTCAATATATGAATCAAAAATAATCCGACAATAAAAAGAATAAAGGTAGTTTTTTAGGTAGTAAATGATAAGAAAAGACATTTTCAGTTTTAGGTAGGCTAAAAATGTATCGTTTTTCCAACACTTTGGAACAAAAAAAATATAGTTTATCCAAGTAATGTGGCAATATGTTAAAGCAGGGATATGCAACAGGCGGCCCGCGGGACTTTCCAATTCAGTTCTTAACATTCAAGCTTAATCCACAGAAAAAAATGAAAAATAAATAGAATTATTAGCGCGTAACGCCGGGAATTGTTTTTTATTTTTATGAGTTTTCTTGGAGCATTTTTTCGAATAAACTTTACGAGAGAAAATTTATTTCTATAAGGCAAAGTAACGCAAAGACAAAAAAATACAAATACGTGACACAATCACGAATTTCATATTTGGCCCGCCAAAGAATTTAGCGCATCCCTGATATGGAGTATACATGTTTCCTATGTTAATTTAATTAATTTAAAGTATTCCAGAAATTGTATTAAAGCGAGAAGCTGAGATGCTATAAAAAATTTATGTATACATCTTATGTAATGCATTTACAATTTCTAAATGTAGCAATATATATATATTTTTTTTTTAATAGCAAGAATAGATTCACAACTTTTACCTTACAGAACTGTGTAAGCTGCAGTTGCTACTTAATGATAAATAATTGTACATAAATAATACAAACACTGTATATTTTAATATAATTGTAGCAAAACAAATATTGTGCTGCGCACAAAAATTACAGAAATAAATATTTATTGAAATATTTATTATGTAATTTGAACTACTTAAATTTCTAAATTGGTGTAAATCAATCGTTTTATAAACGTAATTCGCATGGAGCGTTATATTGTTATTTTCAAATAAAATTTATGTTCTGTTAATTCTTTTATTTGCTGAAGTCCCCGTTGTCGAAATTCTTTACCTCACAATTGGATGGATTGGTTAAATTATGGTTGATTAAATTTATTGAACGAACAAGCAAATCTAATCAGTTCTGTCGAAAAGAGAAAGTCGAATGCAGATCTCGATTGAGGCATTCCTTTCGCGACACCCTGTATATGTGGCGTCGCTGGTGTGCGATCGCACAGGTGATGTACTCTTTAGCTGTATAAGGAGCTCGACGGCGATGGCCATCGCCGTTCGATAACACGACAGATCGAGCGTCGATAAACGTCCACTGTTTACAACGCGCTCAAGTCTTTTTGTTGAACCGTCGTGTCGAATCTTGAGCAGGTCGAATGATAATATTCAGATTCGCACGAAAAATTTGTGAGAGGAAAATGGATGACGAGAAGGCAAGCTGCGCGCACGACGACAAGAAGGACGCATCGCTGTCACTGCTGGATCTCCCGGTTGAGGTTCGTACGGAAAAAAAAGAAAAGAACATTGAGACTCTCACACGCATTCGCGTACGCGCGCGCGAAATTTATTTTTTATTTTTTTCTTTTTAATCGCCGCTGTCACTTCATCCCGTCAGTAGTCGCTTGTCAATGGAGTAAAGTGTGTTTGACCACAATCGACTCTCCCTTTCCCTCTTCCAGTCTCGCCGACCGGAGCGTCTGTTCGATTGTGCGTTTAATTTTTTTTTTAATTGTGCTGCATTTCAGATATTCCTGCATATATGCTCCTTCTTAGAGGCGTCGACGTTAGTACACAGTTTGAGCCTGGTGTGCAAACAGTTCAACCTTATTTTAAAGGATGATTCACTGTGGAAAGCGCGAATTAACCATATATGGCCGGATGCTAGCTACCCGTTCCTGAGTCCCGGTTAGCTCAAATTGATAGCACCCTTACGTCTTGCACGACCGCACACTCGTTTTGTAAATAAGTGAGACAGTCTATATATCACTCTACGCCAACGCTGTTCGAACTTGCGCATGCATATGTAGGTTGTATTGTACATCACTTGCTTTTATGTCGCGTTAGATTTTGTTTTGTAACATTTTATTTTTTATTTTGTGTTAAAAAAAATAAATATGTTCTTCAAAGTATTATTACATTATACATATTCCTCATAAGAAGTCTGAACAAGTTTGAGCAGCTTCGTTTACCAAAATAACCTAGTATGCATAAAGTAAGAACTTGAATAGATCTCTCGATGTGCTTGTATAGTTTATTTTATTTTGTACGTGATTCAAGTTGTATGCATACGCATTTTTCTAATAATTAATGTCACAGTGCGAATAAGCGCTGTTTTTATAGTTCTCTGATAAAAGAAGTGACGTGCCATTTCAGCGAGGCCCGACGAATTGTTTTGGAAGTTGTCGTGCGTTGCGATCGAGAAACAAACGGCGCTATGGAAACGACGGGATTCCATGGAGAAATTGGTGATCGGGAACCCACAGTGCAGCACGATGGATGCTCTGTTACTGATGCATGTAGGTAATATGTTGTATTAATGTTCATTTCCATCGATATGAATTAACTTTGATCTTTGTTTAACTTACTTCTTATCTTCTCGTAATTCTTAGAATCAGAAAAAGGTATAAAAACGAATTATAATTCGAGATTAAAGTTGATCTATATTGACAGACACGAATATTTGTAACTAAATATCTACTAAGCGTTTATGGACGTATTATGAGAAACGATAATAACGATGATAATTTTTAGGGTGGAAAAACCTGTATAGCTGGTGGCAGAAATCGCACCCTGGTTTACTGGAGACTTTTCGAGGAAGTCTATCTACCGCCTCAAGAACTTGAGAACCCCGCCTGCGTAGATAATGCACACGGCGGATGGATCTGGGATCTGACGGCGATACGCAACACGATCTACAGTTGCAGTTGGGATCAGACCGTCAGGTCGTGGGCGCTCGTCGACTGCGGTCTCGTCAAACAGAGAACTTACGAATTGTACGCGAGGTGCGTGATAGCAAAACTCTGTTTCTTTCGGTCGTTTTACGATACCTGAAGACCGAGCGGGAAAGATAATTCCTGTGGGAAAAATAATTGTTTCCCTCCAAGTCACTCGAATGCAAATACTACATTATTCGTCTCACTTGTCGGCACAGATGGTTCGGAAACGCAATTCTCAATTTTTATTTGCTAAATCGAATTATATAACGCCATTTTGCGCGTATCGTTTTTTTCAATCAGTGTCAAATATTCCAGGGACGGGCAGGGTGCGCTGCTATGCGTGTCGTCCTGTCCAGAGCTGTCCATCTTTGCGGTCGGCTCGTACGGCAAGACCGTGTTTGTGTTCGATGCGAGAACGGCGAAAAAGATCTGTCAATATCAGTCGCATACCGGGGCCGTGATTAAGCTGGCCATGAACTCGGAATACATCCTGTCCGCCAGCGAGGACAAGACGGTGTCCGTTTGGGATCAGAGAGCCGGACGGACCATGAAGTCTATCACAGTAAGTTTCCATCCCATACTGTTTGATTGACATTAAGAAAAGAAATGTGGTTATGATATATATATATACATATATATATATATATATATATCACGGTTATGTACCTCTTAGATTTCAGGCGAAGCGTTCCCCAGGTGCATAAACATGCAACGGGATTGGGTTTGCATTGGGGACAACACCGCGAAGTTGCATGTGCTAGATCCAAAGAACAATTTCGAACTAGTGAAATCATACGCCACTGAGCATACGAAGGGGATAACGGGGGTGCATCTAGCGGAGGGATGTCTGATAACGAGCTCCACGGACGGCACTGTCAGAATTTCCAGCCCGACGGATCCACCAAGGCCCATTGCTACTTTTAATTCGGGGTTCGGAGAGATCGCCAGGGTGAGTATTATCTGACGTACACGGAAAAAAAAACTATTTTGCTGAACTACGTGAAAATTTAGCTACATGCAGATCTTAAAATAATTATACAGAACCATCAAAATAATTATATAGGGTAACAATGCTGCCAAAAATTTTGACATTCTAAGAATCAGCTTGAGCGTTCAATATAATTATTTTGCTGGACATTATTTTCAGATCTGTATTCAGCTAAATCTTCAGATACTTAAGCAGAATCGTTCTTTCCGTGTAAGATTTGCCGAAAATATCATTGATTTTGAGGAAAAAAGTTTGTTTACGTGTAAAGTGAGAAATTACAATATTATTGTATATTATCACTTAATATATTACAATATTATATTGTTACTTAATTATTTTATAACACAAATTATTGTAAAAGATAATGTGTGATTATAGTTCACACGTTATAAGTATGAGTCATTTCTATTCTTTGACATGACTTCCCTTCGCAATTTTATTACATATTAAGCGCATTTTATATAAAATCTTATTACAATTTTGAAACTATAAGATTTTATTATTATTTTTCGGAATTCGAATCTTCCAGCAAAGTTGTGGGTGAAGTCCTTCGACGACATTCTTACAAATCTAAAATATCTTGCACTTAAATATTATATACATATATATATTTTTTTTTCGTGTCTTATTTTGCAGATGGACTATCTGAATGGCACTCTCGCGATATCTGGAATCGATATCGCGGTGTGGCGCCCAAAACTGACGTGTTCAACGAAACGTTAATAAACAGAGAATTTCTATACGTGTTCTATAGCTATTTCGTAGCTATATTGCTTTTATATGCATAATATATTCTTAGTTTTTACTAAGATATTATTTTAATGCCTCTCTAACGTACAGTGTGATATACATATATCGTTTCGTATAATTAGATGTACCGTTTTTGTTGAAAATTCGTTTTAGTAAAAACTTTAACTAACATCGCTTATATTATAAACTAAGCGATAATGATGATAGCTATAATTATAAGCCGAACTTATAATTACAGCATACATGGTGCTTTTACGTTACGACCAGAACAAGAGAAAACATATTTTTATAGTATTAGTTAAGTTCCATTTGAGCATTTAATATATTTATACAATACATTGCATAATATCGTATGTCGTATTATCGCATCATTGTTTGTCGTTCTGCAGATTTTCTGAGGTGTTATACAAGGTGTTACATTTTAATATAATTTATTTTCTCGACGTTGAAACTGCCGCATGCGGCTCGAGAAGCAGCGACGTTTAGGAAAATCTTCGAATACCAGAGTCTATTTATAACATTTATAAACGAAAATACATAATAAGTGTATTCGAATAATAAAACAAATGTCTCAAACCTGTCTGAAGATTCACGCCATTTCCGCGACACCGTCGCGGGTTCCGCGGACACGCGAGAACGGAATTCGAGCCTTCCGCGCGGGTTGGTCACGTGACACATCGCAACGCGCGTCACGTGACGCGTTTCAAGCGATTTATAAGTTGGCAATTAGTATTTTTGTATCTCGCGACGAGCCGTATCGGCGATCGCCTTTGTTTCGCGAGTTTCGCTCGAAGAACAAACCGCACGTGCGCGCAAAGCGTACATCGTCGCGGCCTCGCCCGTAACGTTAACTTATCGTGCGCGCGTTCGTCTCGCTTCACGTGGTCACCCGAGAGAGCGAGCGGTAATTCGCGACTGCGTGCAAAGAGGTTAGCGCTCGCGGACGTGACGACGCCAAATTCGTATCGATAATCGCGAGAATCTCTGGCGGCAAAAGTTCTCGTTCAAGAAATGACAGGATTCCGAATATACTTTCGTAAAGAATAACGCATGACGGGAACAAAGGCGACGAGGTGTCGTTAATGGAGATTTTTTTAACGCGGTTCAACGAAACTCCTGATTAAACGCGCGGCATTGGTTGACGGGATAGCGGTGAGTCGAACGTTGTTTGGTATACTTACAGAATTCAGGTTTCTCTCTAGAATATTTACGAAATTAATATTACGAAATTTAACAGCGAAAATCTTTAAAATCATTAAATTAAAATTATTATTATATATTTTTTCAATATTTAATAATTATATATTAATATGTATGTTCTATATATAATTTTATATTGAAAGTTATAATTTTTTTGATAAATTAACAATTATATGTAAACTAAATATTTGGTCAGTAAATTGAATACATTCCAATGACGAGTGAAAAATGAAATACAAGCATATATATTATAAAAATTTTAAATTAAATACGCGCACTATGAAAATAAAAGCGCGATTATAGGCGGGAGAGGAGATGTGAGGTTTCATGGTAAAATTAACGAATCCATTATATTGGCTTTTGATTCACCCGTTTATTCACGCAAAACAAGAATAGACTTGGATATCCGTGTCGTTAATCGTACTCATTGTACACATTTGTCAATATACATACAATATCGCGCGTTATACGCATCCACGAATTGCATATACGAAATGTGGTGTATACACATTACATGTTATATGTATACATAATATAATTTTACTTTAATTGAATAGGATACGATTCCTCAGCCCTTTCTCATCTTTGTTCTCGAATTTAGTCGCCTGTATAACGTGTATCTGAGTATGCGTATATATAATATATGTATATATACGAGCACTTCCTCTTCGTATCTCCGGTGGTATTACCCACCCGCGTTTCCCTGTTCCTGCGTGTATTTGTACGTGCGCGTACTCGCGCGCTGCGCAGATAAAAATATCCTGCGCGCGCGTCGTTGCCGTCGTTTGCAAAATTTGAACAAAAACTATATCCAGCGAATAAGTCTTCGGCGTGTCTCGTAAAAGTGTACACACATCGTCTGCTCACGTGTCGAGTTCATTCATATCGGGAGGAAAGAAGAGAATTAAAAAAAAAAAAAAAGAAAGAAAGAACGAGAAGAAGAGAGGAAAAACGTATCCGCAGTCGTGCATGCACGACGCATCCGCGCGAATCGCAGCTCGCAACTCGCGTCGACAGGTGTGCGAAGCGGAGAAGTGGCGGATTAACAAGTCCCCGCGAACCTATTTTCGTCGGTCGACGACGCTTCGTCTCACGAGAATCGTCCACGTTCGCGGGTACATCCCGCCCCCCCCCCTCCACCCTCCCGGAGATTCCTTATTTTACGACGCTCTGAACACAGTATTCATACGTACGAATACATCTGTCGAGGCGCGATAAGATATCTGTGAAATTGTGAGAAATATTCCTGCGACAGGATACGCGGAAGTAGGACAAGTATACTTCCGTGCGAACCGCGCGCTATACTTTTTTCAGTTTTTTTCGTTAAATGTTAAAGGATTTCACCTGTCGACGCTACTTGCGCGATAATTGCACGCGTCATTCGGACGATGCTTGCTTCGTACGTTGCATAAATAAAAACGCTTGATTCTCTGATGCGCCGAAAAAAAACGCGCGTGTTCAGGAATCAGGCCGGCCTCGGAGAAGACACTTCGGAGTGCACGAGTCAAACTGGTAAATTTTTATATCTTAAACGAATGATGTAAAAACCGTGGAAAAAGTAAAAAAACAATAACAAAATGCAAGACTTATCCAAGCACATATCGATTGGGTGATATCGTTATGTGCCTCTGGATTTTTCTGTGCCAAATTTTAATTGATTTTAATGCAAAAAATTACGATTTTGTTAACACAATCTTTTTCTTCGCGATACGCAATAAATATTCTTCAAAATTTGCAAAACAGATGCGAACGGATGAATGTAAAGTAAGTGGAATGTATGACGGAGTAATTATATAATTTTGAGCCTCGCCTCGAAGTGTCAGAGTTCTCGAAGACCGTACCTGACGATCGCACAGACGGAATGATTTCAATACTGACTTTTGGAATGATTCGTAATTCTCTCGGTCAGAGTGGGGACAAAAGCTGTCGCAAGGCACGGCGGAATGTTAGTGAAGCGCGTCCTCGGAATCTGCGAAATCAGGGGAGAGACTCGAATTTTCTGATTTTCAGAGTTTCATAATGGCGATTTCACTAAATGCCGATTGGTATTAATTTTCGTGATAAAATTAGAAGAATGTAAGCTCTCCATTTATTCTCGATTTGACGTTTATTTACTCGACGTAAGATTGACATCGAAGCCTGTCGAGAAAATCGATCGTTACTCTTTCAAATTTTAACAATTCTTTATCAGTCGAGCTAAAATTTGTTCCCGTTCCCGCGGGGTCCCGCGAGACTGATTCTCATCTCCCGCGTATCGTTCCTCTCTATTTGTCTTGGTTCTCTTTGTCGAGGACGAGTAGTCCCTGATCGGACCGACTTTCCACAGGGATTGATTTGCATATCGTACACTCGGGGCAATCATCCAATTGGACCGCTCGGCTTTGAGGACGCGCGTCCTACTCCCGCCGCGTTTGCGAACAACCGGGTCCCCTCGGTTAGGTACGCGCGCTAATACTCTTGCCTCGCTAACGTGTCGCTTAATACATAACTTAAGAAACGTGAAAAAATAAATAAATACTACGCGTTTCGTGCGCGACTCCGTCCACGGGCTGCGCCGGGACGGACGCGGCGGAGGAAGACGCTCTGCTCTCTCTCTCCGTTACAGCTCGCGCGCGTCACGCTCGCAAATAAATTACAGGAAGACCCCTTTATCTTATATCTGCCTAACTCCGTCTCTTTGACGAAACTTTTGAGAACGCTCACGCGTGTGTATTCGACTCGCGATTGTCCGCGTATAATTGAATACCGTTGGACACACTGCCAGCGTCTCTTCCACCGTGCCGCCCGGTGCGTTCACCCCGGCGAAAATGTCGTCATATAAATTGCAATAATAACAACAATAATTCTACTATGACATAATAATATTAATAATAATAATGATATAAAAGCGGTCGGTTCGCTCGTGACCGATGGACCTTCGATTTATTCTCTTCTTAATGTTTGCTTTATAATACTATAGCCGAATGAAAAAATCTTGCTTTTCGAATATTCGCCAAATTCTCGCGTTTATTTTTAATTTTGTTTTTTCGTTCATGCCTAAAGACGTTAACATGTATATATATCTGTGTTACGCGATGTACTCTAACTATTGACACTCTCTTCGTCCGTCGCGCGCGTACATTCTCTACAAACGACTAAAGGCTCAATCGTTAAAACAACAAACGGATGAAGGATGGCGATAATAATAAAAATATAATCCTGACATAAAAGTAATCGAATAATAATATAATAATAATAATAATAATAATATAGATTACCGTTATTACTACATAGTGATGAATGATGACGATTAATAATTAATGATTAATCGAATAAAAACGAGTGGCGTGGTGCGCGAGAGCGCAGATATTTTATCGACTAGAATTCGTATAGATTCGCTCGGTGTATGTTTGTGTGTGTGTGTGTGTGTGTGTATGTGTTGTGTATGATTTATTTGTATGGCTCAATCGTTTCGGCTCCCCGTGGCTCGTTATTTAGTATTATTGTGTAACTTCGTTCTTCATTGTGCCAAGCAACAACGCGACTCACCGCGAAGAGAGGATCTCTCTTCCGGACGCCCTCCGAATTCTCTCAATCGTATATACTCTCATCGCACCGCGAGTACTCGCCGACGTTAGAATGACGTTCACGACAGATCCCCTACTATAGGTGCAGGGACATCGAAAACCCACGTCTGTCGCGAATCGACAGATGAATCGTGTCCAGACACGACCGCGAATTTTTCCTCCGCGAGTCTTTCGCAACCTCGTATAGACGTCGTAAGTACTATATATTGTATTGTTCTCCGGGTTATCCACCAATCAATCAGATGGAATTGTCCTGAATCCTAATAAAAGATCCTGACGATTGCTCTGGAGATCGATCGCAGTTCGTAGATCGGCGCGCGTTTACCGTTCTCCATCAAAACGCGACATCTGAATCATCCCTCTTCAGGTGAAGAACAGATATATCGAATTAAATTTCTCGTAAAACTTCAGACTTCTCGAAATTCGCGGAACGACGGCGATCGACGCGTCGAAGCCCACCTCTTCGTTTGTAGTCCTTTTCGAGACCGCGTTCTGCATCGATCTCCTTCTCGGTCTTACGTATGTGTTTTTACGTATAATGTGTACGTGTGCGTGTGTATGTATGTATGTGTGTACCGCGTGATGTGTCTCCTTCGTGGTGTGGCGCGTCGTTGCTCCGACCATGTCCCGTTTACTTCTTGCCACCTACGATCATGATCATCTCCTCCAACATTTCCTTCTCGTCCTCAAGCAGCAGCGCTTGGGTGCAGCTCCTGAAGTATTCTGTGCTGAAGCAGTCTTGCCTGTGGCGGGGACAAAGATCGGGAAACAGAAAGATCGATTAGTCCATTGGTGAAGTGTCGATCTAATCACCAAAGCCCTCCGTACGTGATGCGCTCACCGGATCTGTTCGCGATTGTTCGCGATGGAATCCGTGAATATAACAAAAGTACTTTCGTGACGACCAAATTGTTACAACATTAATTTAAAAGGAAATTTTCGTTATAATTTTTATATACATCAATACTTGGTAAAAAATACATATTTATTCATAAATTTTGAAAAATAGGAATTTTACAATTTTTTGATTGACTCGCAAGCAGCACTTTTGAACGGAATGCTTGAAAATTTTGTTGTGCGATTGATTGTCACATTAATGTGCACGTTTAGGCGAACAGGTCTGTGAGTTAGTAATTGTTAGTGCGTAGGCATCGGGACACGATGATGTGGGAAGGCATCAATTGTGTTTCGCATTCTACATCGGGAATTCATATCACGAGTAAAATGCGAATTTGTTCATATTTAAAAAAAAAAATCACAAAAATATGTAAAAATGTCAAACGGCGCAAAATCGCAGATATCGCCACCTAGAAAAAAAAGTACGTATTCCTACGTCGATCCGCCTCCTTATCATCGTCCTGAAAAAACGATGCTGAAAAAACATCGACGAGGCGCAAAAATTAATCAAAATGTAAAACATTCATTCGCAAATTCGCTGGCAAAAACAGTCGAAAAATCGTTGACCCCGAAAGGGCAAAAAGTATATCAAAAGTATATCAAAAGTAGATATATGAAGTAGATATGAAGTCGGAATGTACGAGATGATATTACAATTACATCGCCAGCGATGCTGCATTTTGTTCAATTAAATTACAAAACTAACAGCTAACAGCTAATAGAATAGTCAATATTTATTATATATTTCATATTAATTGTCCAAAATTAATTTTAGTAGAACTCGCTAACATTCTTGAAGAAGAAACTGCGAAGTAATTTTGATTATTTCGATTAATTTCGATAAATTCCAACACTTCTCTGCAGCATTGCTAACATAAGGATTTTCTCTTTTTCTTTCTCTCTTGCGTAGAATTACCTAATGTCTCATACTCATTATCTCGGTGCGAAGATACTATAATACGCGTGGATATTCGTCCAGGGGATGGTGTCACAAAATGCAACGAAAATATAATGACGAGGGGAATAACAAATGTATTAAAATAAGGTATAAGTAGAACAATCAGTCAACCCGCGATATCGCGATATCTATTTCCTATTCACAACTTCAACCTCTCCTACGCGAAACTGTTAATACATTCGATAATGCGATCTACTATTTAAATCTTCGAGCACGTTATTTAATATATATACGTTCTTATTAGATCGTTGTCACTTATCATCAGTTTTTGAAGCATTTGCATGTGGTACTCCGATCCAAACACCGCTGCGATTGATGAAGCACAACTCGATCGTCTTAATTATTAATGTATTCACGATTTTTGTGACGCTCGTCATTACTCGCATCGTGGTAATCGGAGACGCGTCGCGTTTCCCGCGGACTTAGCTTTACAAATATTATTACAAGATATTTTACGTGTATTCGACATACGCAAAAATTGCGCGGACAAATCGGAGTTCTAAGTGTTTCCGACGGGTGTGTGAAAATGTGTAGGTATATATCGGGACGAGAGCAGACGAGGAAGGATAATGGAAGTGCAAGCGGACACAGTTAGTTCTTTATATTTGCGAAAAGCGGAAAGAACACAAAAAGGGGGCGCATAAAAAGGGAAAAATCATAAACTAAAAAGAAAAGGCTACCTAAACCCCGGGATCAGCTCCGTGGAGTTGCTTGATCCACATTTGGATCTTTCCGACCTCGTCCGACAGTAGCAGGACGTCTAAGCATCCTTTGAAGTAGTCCGTGGTGAAACATTCCTTCCTGCAGGGAGGTAAAAAAAAACACACAATGAATTACGTCACGTTAATACAAATTGCATTCGTATAGACAGCAGCTCGTAGCTCGAAAATCCTGAAAAGTGTCTCGCGCGAACGAATCGCAGACATGTACCAAACAAGTCCATTCCTTATAACTGATTTGATTAGAATGTATGTAATTATACAATTATGGTAATGAATTATTTATTGTGTTATCGACGCAACTATGTATTATTTGTAAAGCAAATAATATAGATTCATCGGCAACATAATAAATAATTTAAGACTCAGAATTTTAATACGTTATACATCTCTGGCCAGAAATATAAAGCACATAAAATTTCTTTATTTAATGAAAAATAAATAACATTTTGAAAATAATATTTATTTTTACTAAATTACTTAAATTCAATATTTTGTTAATTCTTTTTTCATTGTCGCCTTCTTCAAGAAAATAAATTGAGGGTATTATATTTACGGCCAAGGCTGTATAAATGTTAAAAACTACAAATTTCACATTGTAATTCTAGGATTAATAATAACTTTATCATTTCATTATTAATTCTAAGCATCTTTCGAATAATGTCGACGGCATTCCAAAATTCCAACGTTAACTTCCAGAAAGTAAAAGTGCACGTGGAAATAATAAATCTTTTCTTGGCGAAAGGATGATTGTTCCGCCAATAGATTCTTTGAGCGGCGATTTACCGATGCATTTTCTCTTTCTCGTCATTTAACGTTTTGACATGATAAAATTTTTCCTAAATTTAGCCACACACGCCGCCGTTATGAGCTCTATTCGAGCTAGTCAGTCAATCCATCCCTTTTTCACGTTGATCCCGCTCGCTCGTTCGCACAATAGCTCTTTTGAGACGGCCGTTAAGCGGCTTAACGCGGCGCGGCACAAACGGCAGGTAGCAGCGGATGTGCGTTGGTATTCGCTCGCACGAGCTATAAATAGAAGAGAAATCTCATTCCATTTCGATACGCGTGCCGACGTGTGGTGAACGCGCGCGCCTGTTACGTTACGTGCGTGTGCGTGGCGTGTACGTGCGCGGCGGTACCGAGAGCCAGAGAGCACGTGTGCGGCCCGCGAAGGTATATACACACAAAGGTACGGTATACGTATCCACCTTGGCCGTTGTTCACCGCGCGTGACATTTTTCAAGGTAGAAATCACGCGACGGAAGTCGTTCGCGAAATGGTTTCGCCGCGGCCAGAACTCGGAAGATTTTTCCCCGGTTTAGTTTTCCTTTTCTCCGCCACCGCGTTTGTTGCCCGAGGAAACCCTCAGCCCGCGAAACGACAGCGCGTATATTATGTACGGAGCGAGATCACTCTGGGATACGTACACCCAATTTTTTTCCTTCTGTTTCCCTCGATTAAATATAAAATATTTAAACACTAATTTTTTTATTTCTCCGAGATCTCACGGAGCTTTTGTTCGTATATAAAATATAAAAAAAACGAGCCGCGTCCCCACAAAGTTGATTTTATATGAACTAATTGCAAAAAGTGTAATATGGAGATTATTAATTAATTAGATCTCAATGAGCAAACTGCTAATTAAAAATGTTTTCAATAAATTAATTAATTAAAGCAAAAGTATGAAAAAGTTTTTAGAGTATATTCATATGAATATTGCATCAGGTATATTTTTAAAAAATAAAATCAAGATACAAAAATTTTACTTCTATGTTTTACATTTTACTAAAATATCTTAGCGGTTTATTTTTCGCGAACTGAAGTTATCGTCCAGCTATTCATACGCCCAAATTAATTTCAAACGGATTAAAAATATTCACTGCGTCCAACTGAGCTCAGAACTTTAAATGCCCTTAAGTATTTCAAGATCATCGCGTCTCTATCAATCGCGTCATCGCAGATGACGATTGCGAATACACCTCATCCTCGATTGACTTACGCTCCAAATCGCCACGCAACAACGGAACAACAGCCAGCAGCGCGCGCGGGGCACTGCCGACCGCGAAAAGTATCTAGTCATTGAATATAATTGAAACGTACTTGCAAAGCATGTGCAATTGCGGTTCCCGGAAGAGGTTGTAGCAGTCCTCGCAGATGCGGTCCAGACGGGCGAAGATGCTCTTGTCGTACACGCCCTTGCACTGGATGTCGAAGAACGACCTTTTGCCCAGGGGATGGCCGCTGAGGCTGGCGGCGTCCGCGCCCAGGTCGATGCAGGACGAGATCAGCAGTAGCGTCAGCGACCACGTGAGGACGGACACTAGTAAGGGGCAGGACGAGCCCGCGTGCGACGACCTCGACGACGACGACGACGACGACGATGGCGACGTAGACGTCGACGACAGCAGGGTCGAACACGAGGAGTGATACGCGGCCGATGGATACATCGCGAACTCGTCGTTGGATGATGACTGGGTATTCTGCTGTCGATGCATCATCTGTAAGAAGAAAGTCACAGTCATTAGATCGCAGTTTTTTTTTCTTCTAATTGCGATCTTGAAAATGAAGTGCCACATCACATTCGAAATCCTTTTGATTATAGATTTAACAGTGATCGTATTTTTCGCGAAAATGCAATGCAAACGTGTTCTTGGATTCGTCAAATTGGATAAAAATCCAATACCTTTGTTTAGATTCAGATATTTATATGCTTCTTACGAATTATGTGTTACTATAGCTATACTGTAAGATACAAAGAAAGTTTCCACGTCAATTATAGCCTTGCTTATTGATGCCAGCCGCCAATAGCTCCGTATTTATAGAGACCGCGCTATTTGCTCCTACACACCTGTGTCTGATCATTCGGATGATTGATAGATAATGAAAGAAGTATGTGTTCCATTTGTTTGAAGCCATACGAAATTTTATTTACACTCACATGATGCATCATTGAAGAATTTATGTTTATTTACTATCAGATTCAATCAAACATTTAATATTTTTAAAAATTTAAATTAGGTATGATCAAGAATTGCAACATTAATCGTTAACCTTTTTTTACGAATAATGCTACATTTGATCAATTATTCTTTCATTAATTCAGCTATCAGCATATAATTTATCCTGCATATAAAAAATGAAAAATATTATACCAGTATATATGTATATTAATTAAATTACACATCTTTCATAAATTAATTATATTAACACGTTTTTCATAAATTAATTTCTGAAGGGATAAAAGTTGTTGTAAATAAATTTATTTAAAGTTGATAAAAATTAATAAACTAATTAATTAAAAGTTAATTCATATCTTCGCTGATAAGAAACTCGACCGAAAATTTACGATAAGCGACAAAATTAAATTGACGCGATGATGACATAGCGATGAAAGCATGAGATATTTGCCCGCTATTACGAATGTAAATACTCTTTGCGCGCGGTTGGAATTTTTGCTCGATTTTCGATACGTATACTAAGAATACGTGTATTATAGTCGTTATTTCCGGTTCTTTCTAATAATAGACGCGTCGGCGATAAAGCGAAACTAGATATCTTAAAGCCAAAATCTAAAGCCGGAGCTTTTAACCGTGCCTTCCTTCACGAGGAATGAATGGATCTAAAATCGGGCCATCGGACCCCCTGGCGTTCGTGGGACCGTAGGTTAATAAATTGTCGAGCGGATCAGCCCACCGCGCGTGCTTCTTCGGGCTTCTCAAACCTCTCTTCGAAGAACAAAGAATCACCTCTTCACGCGCGCGATACAGAAATTCTTTCCTATTCCTTTCCTGTCTTTCAGTCATACCGACTTTATATTCGGACCGAAGCGACATGTTAGTCCGAAGGACTACCTTTTACAAATGAAATCTTTTAAAATATGTTCCCCCGAGAGAAACCCCGGGGAAGAGTTCCCGATTTCGCGAGTCGAACATCGTCGGCACGACCGTTCGGTCGAGAGTGCGAGATCACTCGTACATATGTAACGACGGACATACGCGCGTTCGGGTATACCAATATACCCCATCATCTTCTCGCTCTCCTCCTCCTCCTCCTCCTTCGATTGACCGGCCGGCCGGTCGGCCCGGCCTGCACACACGCAAACACATGCACACAGGTTGAGTTGTAAAGCAACTCTTAACCAGTCCTGTGCAGCACTGCGCTGTGAATGGACCACACGCAGGTAGGTTCTACCTGTAAACGTCCTCAACCGACAACTTCATTAACCGAGGGCCCCAGCGCGCACACGATCCACCACGAGCGGGAGGGCGAGGGGGAGGCGGCCTCCTCCTTTCTCACTCTCTTTCTTTTCGCCCCCCTTCGTCTCGCGCCCTCCTGTGTCCCTCTTTTTTCCTCTTCGTCCGTATCGCATCCGTACCATCCACGGCGACGCGGCGGCTCTCTCGTTCCACCTCCTCCTCTCTCTTCCTCATCCCACCTGCACACACGAGAGCGAGCGTTTCGCCCGGTTTCTTCTTTTTTTCGGAACATAATCACCGCTCCCGGGTGGGATCTTATTTTTAGCCGCCAGGACGATTCTCGGAACTCTCCGCGGCGCAACCGCTCTCCTTCTATATATCGGCGCCTCCACCTGGTAATTGGCCGTAGGCCGATAATTTGCCCCCAAAGTCGCCCGCATCCTGAGATCGTTAAGACTCTTCTCTCACTCTCTTCCGTTTTCTGCCCACCTCTCCTCCTCCCCCTTTTCCTCCCTCTCTCTCTCTCTCTTTGCTCTCGTATATGGATTTCCAAAGGCAAGCGCTTATCTCTGCAGGAAAGAATATGGACATGTTCCGAGGATCTGTCTCGTTTCTCCTCGGGGCTCGACTTTCTCGGAACGTATCCGGTGTGAACCGCGATCAGCGGTGTCGTATCAAAGAAGAGCCAGAGTCTCTCCATCTCCAGATCCTCTCCTCGTTGCTATTTAATTGATTTCGTTGGGCCTGTATCCGGCCGTCAGTCTCCGTAACCATCGCGTAATGGCTTAACTAGAATTGCCAGTCGTCCTGGGTAAGGTGAAAGTAACTATATATGTCACGAGTGTGCACGCGGTATCTCTGTTTAATTAATTTAGTTGCATTCGGTGTAGGATTTCGTGTCTTAAAATAATAAGATCTCGAATTTCTTAAAAGTGTACAAGAAGAAAATAAGAAATAAATAACAAATTGAAATGAATTAATACAAGGACCGAAAATAAGCTAATTTAATTTATATCAATTTGTTATTACAATAACGAGCTGAATATTATGTCACTTATATTTTGCATTAGGAAATAAATATTTCATAGATTACGTATTTCAACATAAATCTAACAAATTAGATACAATGTTCTTCGTATTTATATATAATTTCATTATAAATATCGGGAGTTTTGTCATAAATATCTATTATAAAAAATCGAAATTAATTTACATTGAATTACAGATTGTCAGTTGAGTGATAATTTTTAATAAATAATTTAAATTAAATAAATTTAATGAATTTTTAACAAATAATTTAAAATATTGTAAGATAAACTAGATGATAAATTACATTCAATTAATATATTTAAACAAGATATTTAATTTGTAAACATATACTTTCTAAAATCGCGGATTTTTCTCTTTTAATTAAGACGAAAAGAAGAGATTTATACAAACACCCGTCGCATCCTCCTTAAATAAATCTCCTCGATTATCCTTATCGCGGTTCTCTCGTTTCGTCTTCGTTCGGGAGACCGATCGGGATAACGCGTGTGAAAAAATCTGAGGGGGTGGGGGGGAGGCCGACGTAACGAGGCGACGTAAAGACGTCATAAATTAGACCCCAGTTGCACCGGTACATTTTAAGGTACGGAGGGGGAGGGAGGGAGGGAGGACTTAACTCTCCCGCTTGGCCCCGATTCCGGTAATGGCGACGGGCGTCCCCCGCCCGGATTTAAGCCCGTGAGGAAGGGGGGGAGGGGAGGAAGGACTCTTATCTTAAATTTCCCGGTGCATTGACAACCGGACCACACAGGGGCATAAAGTGCATCGATATATGCGCCGCGGAGCCGTCGCTCTCGCCTCTGACACCGCCGCGCGGGACGGTAATTGAGCCGGCTTTAAAAAAACGGTACAACGCGCGCGCAGGGGTCCGATCTCGGCCCCCCCCCTCATCCACGATCTCACGAGGCGAAACATTCGACTTACTTACCGAGCAGATTACATTATATTTTGCGCGCACCGACGGACACAGCGCGCAGGAAAGCCCGGCCGTTCCCGACGTTGTATAAGTAATGGCGCTTTTTAACCGGCCGATGTAGCGTACGAACGCGTACCCGCGTGTATTTACGGAGGTATCGCGCCGCGCGCGATAACGCGTCGCAACGTGCTCGCCGTAATTTACAGGGCAGAATCGGTTAGCGACTAATAAAGTAAGGCGGAATCCCTTAACCGACGTGCTCGTACGAAAAAACGACGACCGTTCTTCAGGCCAGAATTTTCATCGCGAGCTCGAACTTTCGACGAAGACTTTGCATATAAAAACTTATGATCCCCATTGAAATTTTTTTCTAAGTAATTTCATTAACACTTTATATACTTGTGTCTAATTTAAGTTACTTAACTCGATGTATTTACAGTTTGTGTGGACAAACTGAAATTAATTTCTCGAACTAATTGATTTCTGTACCGGTTTACGAAGGACGTTTTTTTTTCGGTCTTCTCGAAAAATCGAGACGACTACAGTTAACTGCGATCGCGATTAAGGCGTAGAAATGTATTTCGCAAATGGCTGATGGAATCGTTGCGTCGCGCCGATACAGCAACGTCTCGATTGCGTCTCTCGCGAAAAATCGTCGCTATATTTAGACCGAACGGCCTGTGGGCGTAACACAGAGATCGGGTCACTGCAAGTCATACGTATTCCGCTCCCCGTATAGAGATTACGCGTATAATCCGAATGAGAATTAATAGTTGTCGACGCAGAACGAGAAATCAAAATGTCAAGATGATAAAATCACATTCGCTTTAATCAGAGCATGAAATAGAATTGAATTTTGATATCATCAATATAGTCTGATCAATAGTTCTTTTCGGAGTTCCTTATTTTGTCTGATAGTGATTTTTTGTGTGATTAGAGTTTACTAGTTATTTTAAGATGGCTTATCTTCTAACTATTTAGTATATTTAAACGGATGATAAAAAATAGAATTGAAAATTTCAATTGTAAAATCGCGAGTTTTAAGGAATAATCTAACTGGACCCAAGGAACGGGTCCACGGGTCCGGGAACGCAAGATCGTATTCTTGCAGGTATTGCAAATCGATATTCTAGACAGGTCCGCCCCTTTTATAGATGCCATTTGATTATGACGCACAACATCATTGCACCTTATGCGTACGCCGCATATAAAGGAAGATGAAATACGCAGAGGGTGGTACGGCGAGAGGCTGGACAAACGGACGGAAAGAGGAAAAGAAAGAGGGAGCACGAAAGCGTGCCGAGGGGTGGGCGAGGGGAGGAAAAAGTCAATGGGAGACCAGTTGCTCGATAGGTGAGGTCTTTCCTCGGCTCGGCCACGCACAGGTGTGCAATCTGCGAGACTCCTTTGGCAAAAAGCCACACGCTCGCTTCGGCACTCTGCCCCGCGGCGGCTCGTTTGCGCATTGGTACACAGGGTATCCGGTAACAATCGCTATTCTCGAAACGCAACGCGGGAAACTTGTAGCCTAGGAGTTGCCGGTCGATTATAAATCGGAATTTTTCGATTGTTAGATCTTTCAGTATGTCAAAGACGTATATAATCTGTAACATATATATTATATATTTTTAAAAATAATTCTCAGATTCCTTACTGCGCGGTGCCGTCCAATTAGCGGCGCGCGTTAAATTGTCACATAAAAGACTGCTTAATATCTTAGAACGGTAAATCCCGAGTAAGGCCTGGTTTATGCTTCGGTCCTAATCCTAATAAAATCCTTAGATATCGGCCAATAGAGTTGCAGTCCTAGCCAAAATCTTCATTCTAACTGATTAAATTTTAGAATTTTAAGATTAAGACCGAAGCATAAATCTGCAGGCCTAAAGCACGATATTTTCCGTCCGACGAATTTCACTTTAGAAAATCCGCACAGTAGAATGCAAAAGACGGTTGCTCGGAAGGTGAATCTCTTTCGTATCGCGTCGGTTCGAAAAGTCCGAAACCGTCGCGCCAAATCTAATCTCAATCCCCGATCGCTCTTCGACTAGTGTCAACGACCTGCGTGCCCGCGGGGGGGTCCGCTCCTCGTCGTCGCGATGACATTAAGAGGATCGGCGGTGCGCCTCTAAGGTAGACGTATGCGCGTGTATCATGCGGGGCCCGTCATTACCTCGGGGAGGAGCATAAAAGCGGGATAAACAACGCATACGCCGAAAGAGCGGCGACTTTAAAAAGTCACCGGTACACGCCGGTGGGGGTATACCTTCCGCAAAAAAGGCTATCCGCGGCAGGAAGGATAAGAAGAAGCGGCGAAACGCGTGCAATTACCGAAACGCGTTCTCGGGTTGCTCCCTCGGGTTGGGGGGGGGGGAAGACGAAGAACGTCCGCGTGTCCTGCACGCTCTTGTCGTGGGCAACGAGCGGGAAACGAACGGGGGTCCGATTGGGCCCCCGGGAGAAGGGCAGCGAGAGAAAGAAAGAGAGAGATGAGAGGGGTAGCCCGAGGAGCCGCGCGGCGGTATCGTTAGATATATCGGCTCTCCTCGCCAGGTGGTCCTTTCTCGTGCCGGATGACTCAATCCCGTGAGGAGTTGCCGGACGAGCTCTCGCGCGAGGAGCCCCCCCCCCTCCCCCTGCTCCGGCCGTAAGACCCCCGTGAGAGCGTGTGCGCCCGTGCGACCGTCTCGTTTGCGATACGTATGTCCGCATACACGTGTACACACACCACGATGAACCGGATGAACACTGTATGTGTAACCGGTGTACACGAGCGGTGTACACCGTGCGTTCCACGGTGGACCCGCGCGCGCTCGTACATCGTCGAACAGTAATGACTCGCACGGTAGATACGACACGGCCGCGGCGGGATCATTCCAGAGCCGGGAGATAACCGTCGGAGATATCTCTCGGAGCGTCTGTCATTGAGATGTGAAATTTACGCATCGGAAATCGAGTCGGAATGGCGAGGAGTCGAGGTTTGTCCGAAGCATTTATGCGGCATATAATAATCCGTTCGTTTTTAATCGCACGTGGAATCGTTTGATGAATTAATGATGCCCGCAGGTCTGCGGGTATATTATGATAGCGCGAAATTATTATGTTTTAAAAAAAAAACATTGAGAAAAAGCGATGTCTCTCAAGAAATATCAAACTGTCATTTATAAACGATACGCCTAATAATTGCCGCGATTATTTTGTAATTACGACGGAAATTTAACGGCCCTGAATACAATAATCGTCCATCCGTTTTGTCGTGTATAATATACATACAACTCGCGTTTAGCGCATCCGTGCTCTCTCCACCGACTCCGTCTTGCTTACATGTAGGTATTAACTGTATATCTGGCATATTATAAAATAATCTATTGAAATTTGCGCAAACTTTGTCGCGATTACCTAATATAACGGGCTCTTCGTTTGTACCTGCGATGTCACACGCGCAGATCGGCGAAAGAGAGCGCGCCTCCTCGTTCACCGTGCGAACGCACACACGCGTGCCGCACGCGGCGAGACGCACGCGCGCACCAGCCTGTGGCCGGATTGTGGTTTTTACACGCGTATGTGCGCGCGGACGATGAAGGGTGGACGAAGAAGAGGGAAAGGAGCGAGAAAAACGAGAAGGAGAGATCAAGATGTCGAGGGAGCCGAACGAGGAGAAGGCGAGAGGAGGAACGGGCCCTCTAATTAGGCGGTCGGCCGCCGCCGTCGCCGTCGCCGCCGCCACCGCCGCTGGTATACCATGTACCACATAACATATGCTATACGATACGCTACACACACGCTATATACCGTTCGGAAGGAGAAAGAGAGAGAGAGAAAGAGAGGCGAAGAACGGAGAGACGAAAATACTGAGAGGACGGCGGAACGGGGGTCCCCCCCCAGGGAAGAAAGGAGAGGAAAAAAAGGACGAGAAGCGGACCGTAAATCAAGCGGCAACGAGGCACTCTCCTTCTCTTCAGGGGCCCCGCCGATCTCTTTGACGTCCGCGGACCTACCTGCCTACCATCCCGCGTGCGTGCGTGCGTGCGTGTGTGCATGTGTGAGTGTGTACGTGTACGTGAGTAATAGTGCGCGCGTGTATGCAAAGGGCCCACCGCGCCGCCGCCGCCGCCGTGTTTCCTTTCCAGCGTGATTCGGGCCCTCAATATGTATCCAGGGCGATGCGTCGACAGTATCGCCGCGGATGATTTTTCTCGGTGAAAAACGTGTTATTATAGAAGAGACCGCGGGGGAAGGAAGGGGGAAGACGTATCTTTTGACCCCCTTAGCCGGAGGCGCCGCGGCGTTTTCCTATGCAGGGTGGTCCGGAGTTCAGTCACGTTGGCTTCTTTTTCTTTTTTTTTTTTGTTTCATTGACAACAAAGTGTCAATGACGTTACGAGGCGGAGGAGAAATTGCTTATCGTATACATATTCGTAAAAGAGAGGATGTATTTGAATTTGGACTACCCCGCGTAAGGATCATAGCGGCGTTACGTTACGCAACTTAAACTACTGTACGTAACTATAAGTACCCATTCGCTCGAGGATTTCTCCGAACGAAACGTCGAAGGATACCATTATCGACTTCCGCGATTAGCTCCACGAGCACCGGAACTAGGCAAAGAAACGATCGAGGATCTACATTCGCATGGTTCCCGCGCGATTTGTATCTCTCACGAGTAACTGTACCGTACCACAATTTTATTTTATTTTATTTTTTTCATTTTCACGACGAGACGTAATCGCGCGCGTGCAGCATGATAGTGCAAAGTTCGCCGGTAATTATTTCACAGACGGGCACAGATGGAAATAATGCTTCCTTTCTAAACGCGTGTTCCCCGCGCGGACTGACTAATGATCTATACCTGTACTACATAACCGTCGCTTAGCGCATAATTCCCGATCGTTAACGCGACGTGAGCCATTAAGGCGTTCGTTCCGGCATCGGGATCGGCAGGGCAGACCGTACGCGCGCGCTGCGTAGGAAAGGTGCATCCTGCAGCGAGTTAACATGAAGGAGAGAATTCGGTGGAGCTTGATCCGTGGGGGGAGAGGAGGGAAGCAGGGAGAACTCGTCATCCATCGAGGCCACGGCCAATTATTTTCGTGGAAAAGAGTCTCCAGACAGGAAAGGCAAAATCGCTTTGTTGTGCCCATCGACGCGCGAGAGCAGGCAGCGGCCACAGCAGCGCGGCGGTAGCACCAGGCACCGTGGTAGAATCGATGACGTCAATCCCGCTCGCGATAATTATATAAGGACGGTTCTATTGGCCTTTGACGACCTTTGCGCGCTCGCGCGATGATTAAATGCTAAGCGATTCCGATCGGCGGGCGCTCCGCTCCGGTCCATTAATTGCACGCGAAATTTTTCGCGGGTGAGACGATGCCGTGCGCACTCGCGGCGGCGGCGTCGCCGCGAGATCCGGAGCCGCGCGTCGGAAGATCTCCGACGGAGAATCGATTTATCTCGCCCAATCACCTCCGGCGGCGCCTCTTGCGCCGTGTGCGTCTGTAATTAGCGACGATGATGTTACCTTCCGATACCGGGTCTCGATCGCATCGAGATCGAGGCGAGGCGACGAAGTTTCGGGTTTCACCGCGCGAGAAGAGATCTCTCGCGCATTAAGAAGACGAAGTGGAAGAGCACGTTGATGTATTTTCATAAATTAATATAACGTGTCCCGCGCGATCCCTCACCGCGCTTGATACTTCCGCTAATTAAAATTCACGCGCCGCCCGTCGCGAGGACCGCGCCTAATGAAACAGGAGGTTCGCGCTCGTCCCTGCGTGACTTTATCGTTAAAAGTGATTCAAGGTTGGCAAGTAGAGACGCTACCGTTGCGCGCATTAAGGCCATCGCACGAATATTAATGTGCGCACGTAGGTTTGATCCGCGTACGGATCGTTCATTTGACGCAAAGGCCAAACGCTCCTTACGGTAGGAAACTTTCAATTTTTCGTTTTGTATAACGGTAATAAAATACACTTAACAAGCAGACTAATAGCGAATTTGGCGCACTCGCAATCAATGTACAAAAGTTAAAGCCGTTGTACAAATCGATGTAAAGATGCATTTAATATAAATATAGAAATGGGTTAAAATAGACAAAATCCTCGATCAACTAAGTTTATTATATATTTGATAAAATATGAATTTTATCAAATATTATTTTATCATTTCAGACTTCATTTTTACATTTAAATTAGATCAGTGTACAATGACTTTGCTATGCACCAGTGTGCGTCCGAGCGAATTCGCTATATGTAAAAAATATCGTTAATTATACTCCTTTCGCATACGTTTCCACAACACAATTCTCGTGTCAGCGCGTAATAAATAATAATGCAACATCCAAGTCCTTTCGATGGCAAAGGACGATCATTATCTGTCTCTAAACTTCGTCCATTTTCTATATAGCCGATCGTAACACCGTGTGTCCAGTAAATAATCGCATCTAGTATAGGTAGATAAGACCACCGAGAGATCGGTAGCCGATCGTAAAAGACCAGGTCGGTCGTATAAAGCACCGCGCGCCGTGAAAATACATTCACCCGCTCGCGCGCGCGCACAAAGAGTGTCCGGTAAACGTCAATCACGTGTCAAGTCAATAACCATATATTTCTCATCGGTGAGACACGACGACTGGTTCCCGTCGCATGCGGCAACATTATCAATTTATTATAAATGAACGCTCTTGTATCTGCCGATATCTTAATTAATTACCTAACCGCACGCGGAGACCTCACGGCCGTATAACTCACGTTCGAGAATTAAAGAGCGGTGGTGATTTTTTTTTCTTTGACTAATAATAAATCAAGCATTACAAGGCATTGTGTTTTCCTTACAATTTACCTCGGTTTCATCCTTTACGAATACGTTTCGTTTGCATTTTAAATCTTTGTCTAAGTTAATATTAAATTTATTCTCCTAGGAAATTCTTTTCAGAAAATATCTTATGAACATGTAATTTATTGCAATAATACTAAATTACAAAACACGATTTAATGACGAAATTTTCTTTCTCTTTATCGTGTAACTTTTTTTTCAAAGAAGCTATACGATCTTTCTTCCTTTGAAGGTACCATTGTACACGTTATAGGTATCTCATCGTCTTTTGTGCGCGGACAAGAGAATAAACCTTCGCTCACGAACGTGAGCTTATCAGCCGCTATCGACCCTTCGCGATTTCGTCTTCATTTATTTTTTTTTCTTCTTTCTCATCGTCCGATCGACGAGAGCGGACCTCCGCTCTCGGCCTCGGGAGCGCGCGCACCATCGGGCAACGTAATGGAATTAATGAGCACACCTGTGGGGGTCCGCGTACACGGGGTACGACGTATGTGACGCACGTAGCCCCGCCGCGGCCGCGTCCGCGTCGGTGGGCTCACACGCGCGTGCATTCGTGAAGGAATGCTCAACAGGTGTGCCGTGCCGCGGCGGACCCTCTGCGCGCGCTCACGCCCTCCCTCCGATATATACCATAGGGCCAGGCATGTGCGTACGCGCGTTGCACACGCACGTGTGCGTAATCGCGGCGAGTTGTAGATTCACCACCGATCGCTCTACACACGCCACACGACCCGTCATCGCGGCCGCATAAGCCGCATTCGCATCCGCGTCCTCGCCCGGCTCCCCTTTCCCTCCCTGTTTTTCCTCGTTTACCGCATGAAACGCACCGCTCGCCTCGTCGGCGAAAACGGAATTCGCGCGTGAAAATTGAATGCCGTGACGCGAGAGGACTGTTTCCTTAAAAGAAACTATAATACGCGATCTTTCACGGAAAACACACAGAGATGCGAGATACGAGATAAATAAAGTCATTTCGACGTCATTTTCTTCGAAATGTTATAGTATCTATAATTTTTTTTTATGATCGCTCTTTATTTTATACAGCTACATCAACGTCAAGTATTTTCCTTGTTCACTGAAAAACAAGGATGTTGTGGTGATGTTCTTTTTAGGAGACGAGCGATTAATTTATTTGCGAACGAAGACGCGCGCGCGCGCGGATAGGCTGGTTTTCGCGAGCCGCGTACAAAACGGCGCGTTGTCCGCCGCTGCAGACCGTTTGCGTCTCTCGCGTCTCACCGCGGCACGCGAACGGGTGCAACGAACCTCTCCGCCGCAGCCTTCGTCGGGAAGAGAGGCGTCGCGGGAGAGGCGAAACACGCCAGAATCGAGACGCGCACATTGTGCGCGATCGGCCGCAGAGGTCTGTGTGCAGCGGTTCGCAATTAGAAAGGTGCTCGAGACACGGAGCGTTATCGTCGTGATCCGCGTCATCCCCCTCGAACCGCCGCGTACTTTCGTATCCCTTTCTGATCACCCTTGCGTACTTTTACTGACGAACGAGATCGAGCTAGTCGAAATTGGAAGTTCCAAAATGCGACCGGAATAATTGTAGCAGTACAGAAATGAGACACTTGACAAATCGTTACCGCAGCCTTCGGCAAATGGCAAATGGTGTTCTTTAATAACGTTAAAACGAGCAAATAGATTTCTAAGCGCAATGCAACTGCCTGTCATTCTTTCGCTTCTATATCGAGATTCTTATGGACGCGGCCGCGACTGCTCCTTTTGCGCTCGCTACCCCGAGTACTCGAGTATAGGCTCTCCAAAGGCGAGAGACTTTCTACCAAGTCGAACTCCCGCGGGTTTTAGATCGAGCGTACACCGGCGTGCATTCGCAACAGAGAGCCTTCTGTCTTTCTGCGCGTCGTGTACGCGCGGCGTGATGCGTGCGACGAGCGGCGGCGGCGGCGGCGCGCGGCGGTGGGTGGAGAAGAGGCGGGAGAGGACTGAGGGATTCACGCGATTTATTTACACGACTGCCCTCCCTCCCGTTCCTTCCCTGAGATCGCCTAGGTTGCGCGTCAGCCTCTAGAGATACGTTAACCCCGTTGCGTTGGAATTCGCCAGCAGAATCGTCGTCTTATCGGCTAGCGATATTCCGCGCCGCGTTATACGTTGACATCCGAATTATCAGGAGCGCGTCACGCGCGGTGAGATGACGGCAATAAATTCATCGCGCGTACACCCGACTTTCAACCGGCAATCTGGCGAGAAAGAGAAGATAATGAAAATCACGATCGTTTTATAGAGAGGAGTGATCGAAAGTATAATAAAGATGTAAACGGGAGCACATCGTGAGCAAGTCGTGTGTTCTTTACTTCTTGATTTCATTATTTAAAACTTTTTAAAGTGAAACTTCGTCTTTTGTGTAAAATAATCGATTTTTCATCGCTGGCTCGTCGTCGGCTGGCTTCTATCGGCGAAAGAATGCACGTACTATCTCGCGTATATAGGGCAGAACCGGCTCTGTCGGCGCGCGTCTCTGCTCCGCGCACCAACTCTTGCCCGTTCCACGCGTGTACGTCGCTTGTACGTACGCGTTACGTACACACGCTGACATGTTGCATTGCCATCGCTAGTGGAGATCGACGTCGAGAGGGATGGAGGGACAATTCTCTAAGAAACTTGGACCGCGAAAGACCGCTTCCTACACGACGTCGCCGTAATTCACCGCGAGTGATCCTTGTAATGGATGAACGCGGCAAGGTAATGCGACTCGAGAGGAAGATACATTAACATACTTTGCGGCGACGTTAATGATATTATCTTCATTCGACATTCGGGAAAAAAAACGTTGATCGATGCATCCGAAGATACGCGAAGAAGTATCTACGAGAAGGTTAGCGGATGGGCTTTGATAATAATTACCATGACCGATAATAAAACATTATAGTTTTAAGCGAAACTAATCAAATTTTTGTTCAGCCAGCAAGAAACAATTATAAAAATATTCAATATAAGTACGTAAAAAGATATTTGAAAAAAGAAGTGAAGAGCAAACTGACCACCTTGATGAGATTTTCTGAGCTTTATCTTTTACCTTGTTATATATTCACAGAACAGCGAGACTATATGTTACCGTAAAATTCCGAGTTTCAGTAAACTTAAGATTTTGCATATAAATCGTAAAATTCACAAAGTTTTTCTGGTAAGAAAAATAAATTATTTGATGTAATATCGCAGTTATATATTGATGTTGATAAATGTTAGAATATACTAAAGCTGTATAGAGAGAAAAAAATCGAGATACCTTTATTACATAAGGAACGACGGTAAGAAGTAGAATAGATAACTGTATTTTTTAATGCCCTGATAACACTGAAGAAAAGCAAATATTAAAATATATATAAACTTTCTAAGTTCTATTAAATATCGGGGAGGTTTTACGGTAACACACATATATACATACATGACATTCTTACGTCTCGAATTTTTTAAAATTTTCTTGTGAAGATTTTTTATTATGAAATCAATCTCTAGAACTCTCAGTCTGCGAGGACAGTGTCTAGATGGCAGCAGACCGAGCCAACGAGAGAAACGCACGGGGACGACGGTCTCCTTCGCGTTGCGAGCTGCGAGGGGGACCGCGTCCGCACCGGGCACCGTCACTACTACTACTTCGCGGCGACGGCGGCGGTCGAAGTAGTGGGGTATACCGGTGTCCCGGCAGACAGCTTGGCGTCCTACGGTTCGCATTACGAGAAACCGTGCCTTTCTCCGTCTTTCGCCTCCTCTCGCTTCGTAACTCGCCGCTCGCGGGTACCGGATCTCCTCGCGCCTCCTCTCGCGTTCGCGCTCGCGCTCAACTCGCTCTCCGGGCTCTCGCGACGTCGTCGGCTCGGTTTCTCCCCGAAGGGAGTATCTCTACCCTTCTCGCTCCGAGACGAGAGCCGTGCGATTTAAATCCCGCGTATACTCGCTTGATGACGTAGCCTCTTCAATTGGAAAAATTCATTTTTATTTGAAGAAAAAGAAATATATATATATATATATATAAACATTTTAATTATTCAAAACTATCATATGGAAAATAAATAATCGAAAGATCGATATCGCACGAATTTCTCATTATTATCATTTTCCATATGATAATTTTGAATAATTAAAATGTTTTAACAATATATAGTAAGATTAGAATCGAAATGAAATCGAATGATTGATTTATGTAAACGAGATGCAAGTTACACTTGAGTAACTTGGAGTAGATTTTTTTTAGGAATTGACGTTTGAAAGCAGCTGCATAGCGTTTCCACGATTAATTATCCCAACGTTGATATGCACGTTTATGATATGCCGGGAATATTTAAATGAATGCGAAATGATCACGCGAGAGAGGCTAGAAAGATGTCAAGTGAGTGCCATTCATTGGACGTCCAGCGTTCGTTTGATATATTTAAGAGTAGAGGTCGATTTCTCTCTTTTTGCCGGTTAGACTTTTTTTTCTTTTTTTACGCGTTTCGCCGTCGATCGAAGGCCAGCTGGTCGAGGTCCTGCGCGATTTCGAGGATCGACTTAGCTATCGACGTACGCGAATCAACCGATGTCTCTTCAGAAATATCGATTTGACGCATAAATAATGAACAATTAAGATTCTCGTTGTTTATTTCGAAGATATTTGTTTGGAGAGTGAGACGTAAATCATTGGAAGCTCGAGGATTGGATCCGCAACGCTGATAGTCCAAACGGCGGTAAAAGCGATTCTCTGCGCTCGAGCTCGCTCGTGCGTAGAGGACGGACGTGAGATGAGATCACGCGTGATCTCCTCCCGTGATCTCCTCCGTACACGTATCCACCGATACGTGTAATTTACGCCCGATCGAATGGCGCGGCGCGGATACCGAGACTCCCCAAGAAAGCTTAAAACGGATAAATCACACGCGCGGCGAGATGGGATAAATAATTGATCGTAACGGAACGCGAGATGTATATATCCATCCGGGCAAGGATACCGGCGGTATCTCTCCTCGCCGTAATAGGTCTCGTTTCCTGTCTTCGAAATGTAGGTTCGCGTGAGACGCTGATCGATGGCCATTGATGGCCGTAGTGCAATCTAAAAATAGCTTCGGCGACTAGTGTCGAGTGATTCTAATCCGAGACGTTCGAGCGGCGTGAAACTTAATGACTTCAACGAGATCGATCTCCCGCGAAGTGCGGTCAATCGATTGTCAATGTAGGGGAATTATTCTTTTTTATATTTATTAATAATCTGTCAATTTACTATTAATATCAGTAGTCTCGACGCAAATTTGTAAATAGATTATTTCGTATTAAATCATAAAAATATCGACCAATTTTAATTATACGATTATTATTATTATCATGTTATTATTGGATAATCGTACTTTTAATTCACCGGCAAAATTATACGCACACATTTTGCGCATTTAATTACATTTGATATATAAAAAAATCAGTTGTTATCAAATCATATCATATCATATAAATAGAATATCTCGTTATATGCGTATCTCCTAAGCGTTCTATATATATGATACGTGACTCCGACGATTACGCCTCGCCTAATCTATCGGTAGCGATAACCCGCGGCATCTCGATTACGTTTCGCGGCGATTTTCACACGGGGGTCAATAACACCGAGCGGCTCTCTCGCTCGATGCCTAAACATTTCGACGAGAGCGGCTCTTTACCGAGAACACCCGATTGAGTGGCGGAATCGCAATTCCCGCGCCGCCGCTCAACTCGTAAAGCAAACTATAAAACGTCGCGCTCTGCGGTAAATGCATTCCCGTTCTCTTTAAATAGCAGACGGTGTCGCGCTCGCGATGCCGATATATGCGGCTAAGTAAAGGACGCCGCGATATATATTTGCGGATCTCTCCCTGAAGAAATATCAGCGTTCAGAAATGAAGCGGCCTCCGGCCGAGAAAATTACGAAACCTCCTCTCTATCTTTCTCATTCTCCCGTTCTCTCTCCTCTATGACCGCGTTCGCGGATTTCATCGATCATAAGCCTTTCCGCCGCGCTTCGCACACGCTCGCGGATATTTACAGTATCGCCCATGGGGCTCTCCGTGCGTGTCTCACTTGAAGAGGCATTCTTGAATGTTGAGTTACGAGAGGCTGGATGTATTCGCGAAACTGCGATATATTTCGTTTAATTGTACAACAAATCGATTTTTAAAAAATGCAATAAAAATCATTAACGTGTAGGACTGATAATTCCGATAAATTAATAAGACCAATCCTATCACGTGAATTCATTTCGAGTCTATGCTATGTCGACAAATTCTTTTTTTTTTTGTTGTTGTCAGATACTAAAGCAGATAAGACGAAGAAATTACGTCTTCCTTTCTCCGCGATTCTTTGGCGAATCCGATCGAATCCGGTCGTCGTGCGGCGAAGATTACGAGGTCATAAAACAGTCGCACGCTCGGCTTCTTCTGGGTCGGCAGATGTTTAGGAAAAAGTCCGTTACATCTGAGGATCTACGATCTTCCGAGAAGACCATCGAATATGTCAATCATTGACCTCTCCCCGTCGTCGTTTTTCATTCGACCTTTTCTCAAGATAGTCATTACTCTCGAATTTCCATCTTTTCGTTTACGCAGAGTCGTCTTTGGCTCGCGATCCAGAACAGATTTCGAAGGTGTACTTAATGCAAGATCAGTAAACGACTCTGATATAAAATACATCGTAAGTGTCCTATTGTTTTCCTATTTCCGGTCTCTTCCTTTTTTTAATGACACTTATTATTTACATAATTTACATACAAGCGTGAATCACGATATCCGGGATTGAAAATAGATTTTCTCGATTTTTTTTTATTGATTACTTATTTGGAATTCATTATACACATAATTGTAGTTTCAAATTAAAACTCTGTTAAAAAAAAAAAATTACAATTTATAGAGATTTCGCTCTGAAATTGTGGAAATGTAAAATTTTCGCGCGCATTAAATCTCATATCGCGAATGTATTTTCTATAAATCTCACAAGTCTCGCAAGTTAATTACAGACCGCGTAATTGTCTTCCGCGAACAATTCCATTGGACGCGTATCCGTTTGTAAGCAGAAGAAACGGAAATTAATGAAGCTCCATAAGTGTGAGAAATAGGGATATTTTTAGTCTCCTTAAACGACCGCGTCAGATCCGCCTCGGAACGCGAATTCTCCACACCTGTTAAGGCGTCGCACCGCCGCTGCATTTAGGCCATGTTTAACGGGCGCTAACTTACATACCGGAGAAGAACACGCAAGTGTGCATATGTGTGCACGTATGTATGTATGTATGTGTGTGTGTTATGTGTATGTATGTGTGGGTCGTCGAGGCGTGAATCGGCTGACGTTTGGCCCTCGCCCGGCTGGTGCGAGAGCAAAAGATTCTCTGAATGAACTCTAAAGATAGACCCCGTAACACACACGCCCTTCCCTTTCGTCGCCCGCCTCGTCTCCTCGTCCTCTTCCTCAACCTCTTTCTCGAATGCTCTCTGCTTCCCTCTCTTTATCATAAGCTGTTGGCTGAAGCTATACGTCATCTACCTCGCGCACCGACGACGATTATTTTAACAACATTTAACGAGATAATAATTAACAATGATAATTCATTCTCCAGTTGTTTCTAAGAAATTTAAACTCTCGCACCATTAAAAACAAACGATTCTAATTTTTCATTTTACTCGTACGATATCGTAGTTAACTATTGGCGATCCCACGCAGGGATCGAACGCTGTCGATTGAAAGCACGAGGATCATGACTTGGCAAGGAAGACTTGGGGTGATTTAAAAAAATTTTTCTCACGGTGTTCGCGCGTCCTGTGATCCTGGTGTCTTTTTGTTTTCTTTTCGTCCTCGCGTGTATATAGCGAGAGAAAGAGAAACTTCTCTCTCTCTCTCTTTCTCTCTCGGGCCGCCTGTGTAGGTGGGCGGATCTCGGCGGTTGGTCCAGATTTCGATCGCGAGGATTGCCTCCGCGACGATCGATCCGCCGCGGATGCAGAAAAAATGCGCATCTCGTCCCCCGATGGTGGTGAGAACATACCGCGTGGGCCGTGATAGAAGGACAAGGAGAACGAGTGACTGAAAACGAGCGAGGAGGCCGCTGTGCGTACGTGCATGCGTGCGTGCGTGCATGTGTGCATGCGTGCGCGTTTAGCCGCGGTCCATGGCCGGTCATCTAGCGTACCGCGCGCGTTGCTTTCGCCTTTTTCTTCCTTTCCTTTTTACCGGAGGCGGAGGAAAGAAACTTTGTGTTTGCGTCCCAATATAAATATTGACCGCTTAGAGGTAACACCGCGGCGGAATTGATTGACTCTCTGGCCTTCGTGTGTGTGGAAACTTATTGTCGGAGACCGCACGTTATTTGTTCTCTTCAATCGCGCGCGCGCCGCTTATCGCTTTTAATTTTAGACGGGAAAAAAAACCGTGAAAACGGCTGAACGTCTGAAAGCAAGATTTTAATACGGCAACGATATTCCAATCGATACAAAGTGGATTCGATTACGAATCCTGTCTCGAGATTGCACACGGGACGGGAATAAACATCGGGATGCTGTCCGCCACCCTTGAATCACTCTCTCCATAGCACCGCATAAGTGCGCAAAGGTCAAGTGCGTGAGGGGTTAACCGCGCTCTTTAACACTTCAAATTACCCGCTCGCTATTTTAAGTGAAAGCAATGCGCGTATCGTGAGGCATGCTTGCTGAAACTAAAAATTGGATAGTAAAGTGTTAAATTTCTCGTATCTCACAACTGTGTCTTGTAATGTTCGGATAGAGGGAAAAATGATAATTTCCCTCTGTTAGAACATTACACATAATTGCGAGATAAGAAAACTTAATAGCTCAGTATTTAATTTTTAGTTAAGTAATTTGAACCGCAAGAGTATATAGGAATAAATGTCTGGAATTTGTCGAATTTAATCATAAGATAAAAAAAAGTATTTTCAGATTTTAATAGCACTTTTTTTAATAAAAATCAGTTTTTTAATTTTAATATATTCAAAGGTGTGTTCCTTGAGAAAAGACAGATTAAAAGTTGCGAAAAGCAGCGTGCCGACACGAGTTGCCACCGGTCGTCGTCTATTCGACCACCTGTTTGCTTCAGCCTCTCGGATCTCGATTCGAGCAAGCGGGAAAACGCGACGCGTCAAATTTCTCTCGTTACCTCGCTCTCTCGTGTTTCCCGGAGGTCCACGTGGACGTCAGGGATTTTTTTTTTATCAGGACCATGTCAAAGTTCAATCAGATCTTTGACAAATTTCCTAACGCGACTTTGGCTTTAAAAACTTTAAATGACGGGATTTCCACGTGATTTATCGCAGAAAGCGTCATTTTTATTATTTTTAGAGTCAAATCGAGATTAAATTTAACTCTGGAATTCACGAACACGACGTAATGGAACGGCGAACAAGTGAAATTTATGTGGTACTCGTGCCGCGAGTTATGTACCTATACGTGTCGCTGCGTATCAGCGCTCCGCATCGTCAAAAAATATATAGCTTACAAACTATATGTAACATAATGTCAGTATCATTACGTCGGTATAAACTGATACGATCGAGATACAGTCGAGATATTTCTCGAATTTCGTTCGCGGGACTTCGTTTCAACGAGTGATGCAACGGGACTTACTTCGTTATTTCGCTTTCGCACTCACGGAGTCCTGGACTTATCTCGCGCTTCTGGATCTTCTCTCTGCGGTACGGGGGTACCTCTCGTCGGCGGTCCAAAGGAAACTGGGTCCCCTTTCTCTGTCTTTTATTATCTCTTCCCTCTCCTTGCCTCTCACTGGACCTGGAGCAAATTAGGGTTCTCGTTCTCCTTTTCGCTCACTTTTTGACACTCGCCGCTACGCGGGGATTGAGACACGCGTCTTCCCGGAACAATAGCTAAACGACGGAGCGAACACTGGACCGACGAACGCGCGCGCGAACTGCTGCTCTTCGAATCTCGCGGACGAAATCAAGTGGCGTGCGTTTGCGGAAGGATCGCGATCTTTCGCGATGCGGCGCGTCTTATCTCAGCGCTTGTTATCTCTCTCAGCGCGAGTCTTCTCTCTCTCTTTCTCTCTCTCTCTCTTCCTCCTTGTGACGCACGGTGCCTCTGGCTCTCACGCGGTACCCCGATACTCCGGCGCTATGTAGATGCCGTGCGTGAGTATAGTAGTAGTAGCAGTAGTAGTAGCAGTAGTAACGACGGCGGCGGCGGCGGCGGCGGCAACGGCGGACAAGAGAGATGCGTCGTTTCGCGTGGAGGCTCGAGCTAACATTAACTAGCGCGGACTGCAGCCGCTTATAATATGGCCCGGCCGCGAACCAATGGGATCCCGCGCTCCTTGCCAGACCCCCACCGACCCCCCGGACCCCTCTCTACCGTCACTCCACCATCGTTCTCGGACTCCCCTCGCGCTGCGCTTCCCGCGCTTTGCTCCAGAGCTCTCCTCCTCCTCCTCCTCCTCCTCCACCACCTCCTCCGCCACCGCCGCCACCGCCGCCGTCGTCGTCGCTACTCCTTCGCTCCCTCTGCGCGCACCCTTCCTTGCTGCATCCACTCCTCCCTCCGTCCGTCGTCCTCCGTGAGAGAGCCGGAGAGAAGACCCCCCGCGTGTTATTTCCGATTGTCGTTCCTCCTTCGTCCTCTCGTCTCTTTGTACGTGTACAAGCGCTCGTGTGTATCTCACTGTCCCCCTCTGGTCTTTCCATCGTCCGGACTCGGAGAGTACCACACGCGCTTTTTCTTTCTTCTCGTCCCTCTTCCCTTTTCTCTCCTCTTTCTCTCTTTCTCTCGCCTTTCCTTCTTACGCGTATATCCTGCCTCCTTCTACCCTGTCACCGTGCACCAACGCGTCCTTGTCGATCCCGTTGGCCTCTCCTTCTTCCTTCCCTTACACGGGGGGGCCGCTAGCGCACCCGCGGGGAGAGACAGAGAGTGAGAGAAAAAGAGAGGAACGATGGCACGGAGACGGAGACAGGGAGTGAGAAAGAGAGAGAGGGAACGAGGGGGACCGACATTCGCGGCGACTCTCAACATGGGTCGGGGACCGGGGAACTCCCGGAACGAGTGCGCGCGCGGGATCTCCGATGCTCTGTATAGGCGCGCTTGGAGAACGCAGTTACGCGATCGCGCGAGTAGTGAATTGTAGCACTACGGTAACGAGAGAGTAGTACGCAGGTAGACGAGAGCGCCTCGGAGAGGCGTTACTTCCTTCCGCATCGTAAATCCGTGACGTTCGTTTCCTGATGGGACCTGGGGAGAGACTGGTAGGAACCCTCGCGTATATAATTTAAATGTCGAGGAATGGCCACGCGGCGCATGATTTTGCGCTCGCGCGCGCGTTCCATTTTCCTCTTCCGCGGATTTATTTTCGCTAACCTGACCTCGTTGCGCGAAAGTTTATCTTCCGAGCGGATACGGCGGCCAACAGTTATCTCGGGAACCGATCGACGCGGTGGCTACAAATTGGTGATTAAAGAACGATAAAATGCGCATTAAGTAATGCGCGTTACGTTTAAATGAGCCAGTCGGCCGGCCGCTGAATCGTAAAGACACGAGTATGGTCGTGATAAAAATCGCACTGCAATTAAGACATTGTTACGAAATTCCATTATGCAACATAATGTTCCGGCAATTGCGTCGCGTGTCGGATGATTTAAGCGGAAGAGTGACTCGCAAATATCTCTAGCGGGCGCAAATTCGTCTAATATATCGGAAAAATATGAAATTCCAACGAGTTCTACGAAACTTCACTACGTTAAATCCGTCATCAGATTACACGTTGGAGACTGAGGATTGCAAATTGAGGATTGCAAAAAATTATAATTCGACCAATTATGGATAATTTTAATTTTATTTCGTTCCGACTATTTATTATTAAATTCTAATCTCTAATTAAATAATCTTCAATCATAGTCCGATACGGGCTTTATATTTTCAAAAATTTTTTTTAAATATGATTAAATTAAGGTCTTTTGTAAATTCTTTTGTAACCGCCAAAATCGAAGCTCCAAAGTATATACACTCGACACACGCCACACGCTTTCACTCTACAGATTTCTGACGCAACTTTAACGGATGTCGGCTAAGAATTCGGGGCAGATAAACGGTAGGAACGTGACTAATGTCCGATGTTTCGGCACGAAAAGACGAATTTGTTCAGCAGAAAAATTTCGGCGGAGGCCACAGCTTCTCGCAAACTCAGTCGACGCTTGCATCAACCGAGAGAGCAAGAGATGTGCTGGTTGCACGTGCCGCAGACCGGGGGCCGCTATTAAGAGTGTCGTACATAATGACACGGCGACTTCTGCGCTGTTTCCTTTTTCTTGCCCCCCCCCCCTCCCCTGGCTCGAGGCGAAAGAATTCCAGAGGCGAGAGCGATTATTCTATCCGCTTGTCCGTCCGTCTAATCGACGTATTGCATTTTCATCTGGTGGTTAATCGCCTCTGCAGCCGTCGCGTCGCCTCGGCACCGTCTCCGCAAATGTCTCGTAAAGGGCATGAATAAATCATCATCAATCGCATCATGAATACGAGCCGATAATCGCGGAGGAGCAGTGTATACCTGCGGAAGATTATCCCGCGGTTATGTACACGTGTGGCGTGACGCGGTTATGTAACGAAGTTGATTATTGTCTCTCGCTTACTTATCTTATTCTCAATTGGCGAAGAAAGGTAAAGATTTTTTTTTCCACGGCGTGAGCTAACACAGAATGAATTTCCCCGTCGAGACGCGCGGAGAGACTTCACATCCGTGAAAAAGATAAATTTTGTCAGGCTCGAGTGACACGTATACCGACGACGTATTAAATAGCCCCAACCTTGCCTCTCGTCGCTGGAAATTTAAATGCGCTCGTTAATACGCGCGCCGTATACCGGTGCAACATCGCGGGTGCACCTTGATTTACGTATTGCCGCGCATAATATCGTCGGGCTATTTCTGGCCCGCTTAGCGGCGGGCGCGAGAGATAAGGTTGATAGAGATAAATCTTCATTGCGGTTTTAAGGTCGATAACTCGCGGACGAGCGACGAGCGCGCGTTACGGAAAGAGCGTAATAAAAGCGCTCGCGGGGCGGGCGCAGAACTGAAAGGGAAAATGACGTGCGCGAGAACGAGTTTTCGGATCGAATCATCGAGCGACAGCCAATAACGAACGAGTTTTATGCCGCGAGCAGAACGGGAGATAAGACGATAAACTTAGCTGGACGGTTATTATGAAAGACATTTAGGTCTAGCCGATTCGCCGTTTGAAATATCAAAAACAAATGCGCAACGTTTTTCTTACCAGAAACATACGCGCCAGACCTTGTCGGCCAGATCTTCCAATAAACAGAGGAAATGTCATCGAATTCTAATTTTTCTTATCGATTCAGTCGTAACTGAGACTCAATATCGTAAAATTTTTTTTTACAAATGACAAATTAAATTATACTTTGGCTAATTAAATTTTAGGAGTGTAAACGCAACTGAGATTTTGTAAATTTACTTCTTGTGATTTTAAAAATCTCTAAGAAAAATAGCGATCGGTCTTTTACTTTTTGAATAATCTGACACGTAAAAAAAAAAAGTGACGACTTGTCTCGACGCTAACTGCGGCGACTTGAGAGCAGCTTCGCGCATACAAATGCGCAACTTAACGCACGCGACTCAAACTCGGCCGAGCACTTTCCCGGCTGGTCGTCTTTTGCGTCGCTCGCTTTCGCGATTGTCTTAACGAGGCGTTTATAAGCACACCGCGAGTGAATTCCCACTTCGTGGAATTAATTCCTAAAGATTCGATCCTTGAGATCCTCGAGGGCTCTTTCTCTTTCTCGGTTAATCGTATCGCTGGGAATCGATCAGCTTTCAACTTTATCGTAGCTCTTTGAAATAATTCCCTCCCCCCGAAATCTTTCTACAAAAAATAAAACTTTTTGTGCTCTTTTCAACGAATGCATCATAAAAAAATTCACATTTAAAATTATCTGTAATTAACTGAGTGGTTCTAATAGCTGTCCGATGTCATCGAAGATTTATTCATTCTAAACAGAATTGTAAGTTATTCTCGTAAGAACTTACTGAAATTGTAATTCTATGCGTATCGTAAGATATACGATTATTCGTAAACATCAACGATTTCTCGTAAATCTTACGGCTAGTTAGAAGTTGTCTGTAAAGATATTGCATAAAGTTATAAGCATATAGTCATAAATTTTTACAAGTTTTACGAGGACAAATTACGAACCTTACGATTCTGCTTAAAATTGATCCATTAGTTCTTGACGCGTTTATTTTATTGAATAAATAAGGACTAAACAAACGAAAGAATTTTTCCTCAATGACGTCTCTCTGTCTCTCAATTATAATACTTCTCATTGGAAAACACCAAAGATGAGTTTACCAAGATGACGCAACGGATGCATCGTACGTAGCATCTGATCGCGTGATCTCTGTTATTAAAACGTTGAAACGTGATGAATGACGTTTGCGCAAAATCAGATAAGCGGCGCGTGCGTTGAGCGTTTCTGAAAATATATGCACGCGCACACGCGGGATTTGCCGGTGTCTCTCGACCGACGGACGATGTCTCGTCGGCGTAGGTATAGAGAATTCACCAATAGAGCATCGTGCAGCCGAGTGGCATTCCAGATTTTTCTCGGCGCCACAATACTGGCGACGTCCTCCACGAACTTATATTCTTTCGTTTTCACGTCTGTCGCGCGTCGAACGAGACGGGACGATTGCATGACATTACGGCTTTACTACGTCGAAAAAAACTTCGCGTGGGGATGATTCACGTAACTAAATTGCTGCGTAATGTTGGGGAGGAATCAATTAAGTGCAATTATATTATACTTGGTAAGTGTAGCGACCGATACGTCCGTCTTAGACAAAAAGCTGCAAGAAAAACTATGAGCGATGACATAGCTGGAAATAACATTCCGAGAGTCGTGACTTAAACTTAAACCTAACGTGTGCGACGCGATGATCTTGAGAAGCTCATACGGAATCGCTTACATGCCTCTTGCGTATAACTGATTAGTATTAGGACAGTACGTCCTAAAAAAAGAGAGAGAGAAAGGAAAGCTGTATGATTGGTAAAGAAATTTATCTGCCAGCAGTGCCAATTTTCTACATTATTTGACTCTGAGTTTTAAAGGTCGGAGCTGAGACTTAATCTGTTTGTGTTAGTCACTGTAGAATGTAAAATATTAACGTCACAAGGAAATTTATTAACGTCTCGGTTGATTGAATTTTATTAACGATAATTGATTTACGTTCCATTTATAGCGCACTACCCGATTCGTTATACACGTGCACGCGCATTCGTCAACCTGTCGCCGAACACGCCGCAGGTAAATAAAGAGTTTGTGACGTGAATATTTTTTCCCCCTTTTTTTTGCAATCGCGAGAATGCGGTGTTATGAGATCAACGTGTCCGCGGAGCGATCGGTGAGGTCGCGAGAAGGAGGAAAAAACCTGCAACGCGTAAAACGTGCGTCGCGTAAAACGCACGTTCGCGGCGGTTATAAATAATACTCATGTGTCTCCGATCGTTCGTCGAGTTTTTGCCGCGGCGCTCCTTTTCCTAATTATGAACGTACGTAAGACGTACTAGAGAAACGACCGTCGCGCACCGGCGAGAAATCTTGACAAAATGACCGAAGGCACGCCGGATCGCACGGGGTGTCGCATGCCGTCGATTATGCCGTGATCGTCCAATTTGGTTACAAAATAAATACGGTGCGTATCAAACATCGCAGATTCGTTTACATTTTAAAAACGATCTCCTTTCTATTCGAGTTTATCTTTCAATAACGAAAGTTCGAGGAGAGCCAACGAGAGCCATCTTATATTAATGGGACACCCTGTATTAATCCGCGAACGCGGAACCTGACCGATTGATGTATCAACGCGTTGATTGCCTCATCCTCGTGCTCGGCCTTGCGATGAAAAAACGCAGCGGATAACTGTATTTCAAGTTTCCTGCGATTTCTCGTTGCCTGAAGGTACCGCTACGGTACGCACGTCGCGCAAATCCTGACTAGTTAAACCGTAAAATGTGTCGAATATCTTAGAATCGCGCCTTAATCGTAACCGCAGACCTCGCATTTAGCAGCTCAATTTAAGATGACATTTTAATAACTGAATAATTGACGATTAAGGCTCTGTCATTCGCACAGCATCTTAAGCATTGAAATCCCACCCGGAAAAAAGTAATGTTGTATCAGCAGCACAGCTAATCTAATTGAAAATCATTTTATTAATTCAATGGCGGTATTAATGAAAAACAAAAATGTCATGCTCTTATTTCATTAAAATGTTATTTGTTTCATTAATGCACTGACATCAAAAATATTATTTCCAATTTGGCTGCTATCGGCTAATGCTGTTAACAACGTTATTTTTTTCCGTAAAACATAAATACACATGTCACATTAGTCACAAAAAAAAGTTAACCACCCGCGTCACCAAAACTATTAAAAATTTAGGGCCGTAAAATTAAAATCTTAATTAGAGAAAAAGTAAAACAACAAAAATAAACTAGAGATAGGACGTATCGTTAACCGTGCAATTAGCGAATAAGTATCGTTGTGGAATTACTGTCATTACCTCCAAGTGATCGAAACTCGGCGAAGTTAAAGCTCGTTCCGCGCAAAACGGCACATATGCGTGCAAAGCTGATGCTCGCTGAAACTACGCGACGTAAATAATTCCGTCGTCGCAATTCGTTCGGTTTGAATCTCCATCGATTCATCGCTGCTATTGTACGGCAAGTAGTCGATCGTGGGTGCGAGAGATCCAATCTTATCCCGGCTTCCTCCTTCGCCAGATACGCCACCGTCAATAACGGCAATAAGGAAGCTATACCGGCGGCCGCGCGCGGCTACTTTCGTTTTGCAAGGCCTTCTACGGCGCATTAACCCGAGCACGTAGGGTTTATTCCGGCGACAAGGTTGAGAATCGATAAAATGTAAAAACGAGATGTCTCAGGAATCAGAGGTATGAGATGTGTCACGAAGAGATCTATAAGACAAACGCGAGAAATAAAAATCTCCAACTCTCTAATCATCCTCGATAAGTAATTTAATTATTCCGAAAAAACATATAAGAAAAGAATTATAACTTGCTTATATATTGGTTGTATAAGATTGATTCAAATGTTGATCAATAAAAATTATAAAAAAAAAAAAGAAAAATTAGACTTAAAATCTCATATTGAAATCTGATTAAAAAAATAGTTGTAAGTCATCTCGAATTTATTTCGAATGTTATAAATATCGTCACAAATAACTTCTATAATCTGTATTTTACAATTTTATTAATCCTATATCCTAATATAATTTTCGATTAACATCACTTCTAGTTTTTTAAACAAAAGAATACATTGTGACAGTTCCACCTTTGTCGCGGACTTTCTTCGCTTTTCACAACTTATCGATCGGATGACGATCGAGCCGAAATCGCAGCGTGCTTACCTTGTTTGAGATCATAGCGTACATATGTCAGCGAACAAGAGCAGTGAGAGGCTCGGCCACGGCCGAGAAAGAGAGCTGTCGCCAGGCCACCGGAGTGTCGCAGGCGTAAAACTTGCGTCCCGGGCAAAGTCCCAAATTCGCGTTCCCACGTGCCTCCTCGCGCGCGCACGTTTCTTTCACACTTTTTCCCCCGAGATTATTACTCACCCCACCAGCGGCCACCAGCGTTCGCACTCGCGGAATACCCACGCAGCGGACGTCGTGAACTCGGGCAAGCCGGGTAAAGGATTCGCATAATCGGTAACACGCGCTTGCTCACTGCGCGCCCTTCGTCGTTTCGAGTCTCACGAGCGATCGCATCGTTCCCGAAAGGGAAAGAGTCACGTAACGCGCAGGTTCCTCGAGAGATTCCCACTCGTCAGCTGGCCACTCGCGAGGATATTCCTCGAATTATTTTCCATCATCGGGGAAAATCGCGCGACCGGCCTCCTACCTATTGCTGCAACGCGCCGATAATACTTGTCGCTCTCCATGCTACTTTCCGGTGCTACGTTCATCTGCCTCGTTGGCCGAGTCCAGAATTCACGATCGACGTCAACCTCTGCATACGAAAAAAAAAATCACGATTCCCAGAGACGTGATAAAGTTACAGCACTGTCAACCTGCGCTGTCTCGCAAACGAGAAAGAGAGTCTCCCGTAATTTTTCGTGCGGCGAGCAGTCGGCCGAGTCGCTCGCATAGGAAGAACCTTCGTATCGGGGACCGCGCGCCACGAGTCCGGACTCTCTCTCTCTCTTTCTCTCTCACTCTGATGGGCTATAATGTCCGTATCCGTGCCAGTCGGCGGTCGGTCCGGCCGATTTTCTCACGCCCACACGAAGCGCGCCCGCAATCGCGCGTGCAAACCGGATCAACGTGGCGCGGAAAAGAATTTAAATGCGCCGAAAATTGAGGAGGTCGAGTGCACTCGTTGTTTCGAGCAAAACCCCTCTAATTCGGTTTACCCGCTCATCATAAAAAAAAAAGCAACACTGTTAGAAGATAATTTTAAGTTTTAAAAATATCTCCACGAATAACGACGCGCGATGTCGTATCCGCGAGAGAACTCGCGTTCTCATCACTTTCTCTCCCGAGCTTTTTCGAGATTCCTTTTGCGTTTCTTTTCGGGATTTTTCACAATTCCGATGGAAGTCTCGTTAATCGCTTCGGAACATTTAATCTTCACCGGATATTCAATTGTGTCTATGTGAGAATCTATGAGGATCCTTCGTATTGCGAGCGAAAGTTTCCGCAGATGTGAGACGTATTTTTCTGATAGTTCCACCGAAATTCGAACAATTCCGTTTCAGCGGCACAAATTATCACGCACGTGATCGATTTCCGAGAGTACTCCGTATCGGGAAAAATCCCGTCTCTCCCGCGACGCCGTAATTTCTGAGACACGTGACGCGGACGGCACGTGGAGGACACGACACGGTCGAGGTATGATTTGGGCGATCTCGGGGAATGTACGGCTGTTCGAAGCCGAACAGGAGACCGCGACGAGCGCTACTGACAAGCTTTATTCGCCGTGTCGTGTGTTAGGGTCCCCGGCATCGTTAGGGGAGCGTGTACGGGGCTCGGGCTTGTGAATTCTCCTCCCCTCGCATGACGTGCCCCCTTCGTAGGTACAGGGCACTTAACACACTTGAATGAGGCGCGGACCCTCCCGCCGGGGCGACGCGACGTGACGGGGGACGTTAACGCTCTCCGCTCCGCAGGCCCAGCTTCCGCGAACAGCCTCTACGATCCAGCAGACGACCGGCCTGAATCTGTTTGTGCTGACGCAAAATCAGAAGCATGTCGCATGTCGGGGAGGGGGGGAAATTCGGGAGAAGTTTGTTTGGAAAAAAGAAAGAGAGAGAGAGAGAGGATAGAATTTCGACGAGTTGAATGTGCGACGATGTAAACACACACACGTGAATACGTCGATGAATGGAGCGGGCATCCGTGAATGACTGACTATAACTGACAATAAATCTGTATGTTTATCTTCACGTGATAATGTGATACGTTCTGTGTGGCGTTATCAATTTCTAAATATTACATAATTCGATTATTTACTGACGATAGCATCACTTTTATTGCTGTCTCGAATAGACCTCTAACACAGATAATATTATTTTAATGTTATTTTAAACAATTTCGTACAATTTATTGATCACTTGATAGTTTTATGTTATTCTGAGTCTTCTGGGAACTCGACATTCTTGGACATACAAACAAGGCCCGGTCAAACCGAAGCATGGAATTTCATATTGCACACGTGTTGATTTCAATCGTCTACGTGACAATCTAATGACTAATATTTTCGACGAAGATTTATCGCGACATTCATAAGAAATTCGACCTCGCCATTTAATTCCGCGACTTGCGGCACGATCTTCGAATGTACATATACATATATATATATATATGAGTCGACAAGGCACACAGGGGGATA